>NC_079531.1:14388717-14513717 GCF_003711565.1 Takifugu flavidus | reverse complement strand
AGTGCGTCTCAGACAGATGAAAGGGCCGCTGCGCTAAAAAGCTTAGATCTAACTAGCTTGGATCTGACTTGTAGCGTGAGGGGAGGAATCTGTTGGGCATCAGCCTGCGACGCCGGCGCGGGAGCGGGAGCGGCGCTCTGCGAGCGGGCAGAGGGGGAGGCTGTCACCCCGACCACGAGGAAGGTGGAGTACAAGTTGCTATTAAGTGTGGACCTGGAATCAGATTAGAAACCCCTTTGATCTTAATCTTGACGCAGGAGGAAATGAGGAAAAGCTGAAGCGGTGTCGGCGCTTCCTGCGACGCCTTTGAAGTGAGCGCGAGGCGTGACCCGACGACTGCGACCGTTCCCATGATGTAACCCGCCACCGCTGCAGCCCCCCCCCCCCCCCCATCAGCTGGAGGGGATCTTGAACTTGTAGCAACATTTGTAAATATTAGCGGCGCGCTGCTGCGCTAACAGCGGTGCTGTGTGGGACATGGGCCCAACAGGACGAGAGCGGCGGTAAACAAGGCCGTGCAGAGGGCTAAAATAACAGGCTGGCTCCGCGCTCAGCCCCATCTGCTCCTGATTACCCACGAGCCCTGTGATGGAGGCAGAGGGAGGGGCGAGCGGGGCAGGAACTCGTGTCAGCAGTGGGTAACAGGACTGACACAGGCTGGTGATATAATTGTTTCTTTACAAAACAGTCACCCCTGTTGCCCGTGTTCTCATGCATGCCTCTGTTTGTGTGCGCCTGCTCGCATGCACACGCATTCCAGCGCTGCTCTGGTGCGCCCATCGCTAATTTAATGCCACAGCGCATGAGGTGGACTTCAAAGAGAGTTTGGGCTTGGCCGTGCGAGCAGACACAACATCAGGCTGAGCCGGTGCGTGTGTGGGAGGGATGTCAGAGCTGATATGAACACTATATCAGTGTTAGCATGAGTGCGATGCTAATGAGCGAGCCAGTGATCCATTACTAGTCCACCAGGATAGCAGGCTAACACATGCAGCGGTGACTCACTAATCACAATTCATTTGCTCATTAGCATGAGAGCCTTGCCACTACACCCCACTTACTGCATAGAGAGTGTGGATTATGCTATGCTTGGCTAACGCTAACCAGTTGAGGCAAAGCCCACTGAGCCACTGCCTGATTAGCATCATCGCGCTGTCAAAATGAGCACCGGGAGGCGGGCTACAGCGCTAAGGTAAGTTTAGCCAAAACCACGGGTCGAGATTAGCGGTGGCCGTCAGCCAGGTGCTCCTCCACCTCGCACGTGCACGAGCGGCGTGATGCAGATCATATCAGAAGTCCTGCTGCGCATCCAAACCTTAGCATTTAGCTACTGACAGCTGCTAACCGTCGAGGCACTAGCTTGACCGACTGTTTCCGGGGTAAAAACGCGGATACGTTTGGTTAAAAGTGGAACGTGTCGTGTGGGGATGGTGTTGAAGAAAATCTCACTGGAGAGGGAGGCAGAGACGGATGTCATGTCAATTTACCCCGAGCTCAAACCAGTCAATGAGTAACACACACACACACACACACACACACGCACGTCGTGGCTCACAGGCTGAGTCACAATGACAGAGGCGTGAGAGTAACACAACACTCTGACAGTATTTGGGTTAGTCATCTCTCTTTCTCTCAAACACACCCCCCACACACACACACACACTTGATGAGTTGAGGGGACTTTACTTAGACCTCAGCAGTGACCCCCTGTCCCTTCTCAGCCAGTCCTCTTCCATCATCCCTCCCTCACTCACACACACACACAAACACACACAACAGGAAGTGCGGGCTACTTCTATCTACGGTAACAAACGTGACATAATTCCATCCAATGGAAGATTTAATTAGCTGATTAAAAGGCGTCTTAATTGCTTTGCTGCTGCGACGTGGAGCTGGTCGCCAGGCAACAAGTGTTTCCTGTCTTTGAAGGTATGTCGGCAGGTAGTGATGTCATCACAACCCTTAAGAATTTTAATCCTCCTACGGTACCTTCGACTAGGAAAAGGTCTGACTATACAGCTCCAAAGAGTGTGAGGAATGTGTGTGTGTGTGTGTGTGTGTGTGTGTGTGTGTGTGCTGACATTTCCCTAATGTAGCAGTAAATGTGCCCCTCATTAACGGCTCTCTGACAGTGATGTGGACTGACGAGAGCCCAGACGCCTGGCTCCTGGACTGGTGCCCTGATGGGGGAGCGTGCACACACACACACACGCACACACACACACACACACACACACGCACACACACACAGATACAAAGGTTGGATCCCTTTAGAAATGCGATCGCAGAGATTAGCCACAGTGTGTAACCTATAAATGTGTACAGTGTAAAAAAGGAAATGAACATGAACGCCATGGAGACGTGTGTGTGTGTGTGTGTGTGTGTGTGCTGACATTTCCCTAATGTAGCAGTAAATGTGCCCCTCATTAACGGCTCTCTGACAGTGATGTGGACTGACGAGAGCCCAGACGCCTGGCTCCTGGACTGGTGCCCTGATGGGGGAGCGTGCACACACACACACACGCACACACACACACACACACACACACGCACGCACACACAGATACAAAGGTAGGATCCCTTTAGAAATGCGATCGAAGAGATTAGCCACAGTGTATAACCTATAAATGTGTACAGTGTAAAAAAGGAAATGAACATGAACGCCATGGAGACGTGTGTGTGTGTGTGTGCGTTACATTTGAGATGGGATGTGGGTCAGAGGAGGCTCTGGGTGGACAGAGACACATCTGTTGCAAAGAAGAAGCCTTTTTGGGCTAACACCATTAGCACAATGGTGGCTGCTGGACAAAAATGTATCTACAGTGTGTGTATGTGTGGCTTTATGAAGCCATTAGTCATGCTCCATATGTCCTCTGCTGAGGGACAGTGAAAGGAGAGTGTGTGTGTGTGTGTGTGTGATGTGTCAGACTCTGTGTCTACTGGGGTGTGAGGTGGAGCGACCAACTAACCCCGCTCCCTGCTTTCATACCAATAAAATGACACACACACACACACACCACACACACACACACAGAAATAATGGAGGATAATGCTGGAGAAAGAAGGAGCAGTCTATTCACACACGCGGGGTCACATGAACAACGCCGGGACCTTAAAGAGGTCGGTGTGCCTTATGCCTGCCTGACCCCGGAGCAGGACCAGACCCCGGACCCCCCCCCCCCCCCACATCCCTTTTACAGCACCTCCATGTGAGGAAGCTGGAAATCTGTGGCCTGGTTTCAAGAACCAACCAACTGGTCGATAACAAAGGGCGTCGTCGGCGTAGCGACGCTTCGCCGGCCTGAAAACGACCTCGTGGCTTTTGACGGCGGTAACGAGACGGCGCCCCCCCCCCCCCCCCCCATGCTGGAGAACAGAGCAGCTTGAATAAAAGGGTTTGAGGTAAGACTATAAAACGTGTTCTGGGCGCGTCTGGGGAACCAGGGGGCGCGGGGTTAATTGGTGTTGCGTGTTAAAAGCTGTTAACGAGGCAGGTGAACACCCAGGGAGCAGCTAGAGACGCACACAAACCTGGATTCCTGTTCTCCTCGCCGTCCTCCGGGGGGCGTCGGCCTCGCCACGTCTGCTGGCGCTCGCCCCCCTTTAAAAATGGTCAGTTCCATGTACCTGTCTGACCTTCGTCATCACCATCATCATCATCATCATCAAAGGGAGAAGCAAAGATGTTCCGGAGACGGAGAAAAATCAGCTCCAGCGGGGTTTTTGGCCGCCGCCGCCGCCGCGCGCCTCCGTTTCCGGGCTCCAGTATGTCACGGCTAAGTGGCACACATAAAGCCTCTGGGGGGGGGGGGGGGGGCAAATCAAGGAAACAATGAGACAGAGAGGAAAAGAAAGGATTCACCCAAAAGGCCCCTCGCTGCCTGGAGGCGCTGCACACACTCTAATGATGGCCAGCAGCGTGTGTGTGTGCGTGTGTGTGTGTGTGTGTGTGTGTGTTTCTGCTGAGCCTTTAATGTAAGTGCAACGTGAAGAAACACTGTCAGCTCAGGCGTCCATTTGCTTTTCTGGAGTGAGACTCTTCTCCTGAAGTCACATGTCAAATGGGTACATATAGGCCATGACACACACACACACACACACACACACACACTTGAGGATGTTGGATGCTAACACTTATGCAGACGTACACACAGCGCTGTAAAGGCGGATTAAGTGTTGGGAGGGTGTCCATGAAGGTGACACGCCATCATATCGACCTGCCAACAGACCAGGAAAGTGTGTGTGTGTGTGTGAGTGTGGGGGGGGGGGGATGTAAAAGGTCTTTGCACACAAACCTACAAATGAGCACATTTGCGCGTGAACAAAGTGTGAAAAGAAAAATGCAGAAACGCAGATACAGCAGGCATGAAAAATGCATGGAAGAAGGTGTGGATGCAGGCAGACACACCGCTGCACACACACACACACACACACACACACACACACACACCACACGCACACACACCTACGTGAGCCTGAGCGGAGGCGACAGAGCGTTCACACGAGGTCGGGCTGGTCCTGGATGTGCCGGAGCCAGCAGCTGAACGCTAGTCTGGATGTGAAGGTGTCAAACTAGCTTGGTTATAGAGCTAATGTTGAGCTGCTAGACTGGCGCAGCTGAGGCCTGCGCACGTACGCACGCACGCACGGACGCCTGCACGGCACAGGGGGAGGAGGACACACGCTCACACGTCTAAACAAGCGCACGCATAAATATATAACATGCACATTTATGTGTGTTTAACACACAAACACAGGCTGAGGTGTAAACATGAAGAAGGGCGGAACACTCAAGGATGTGTCGCAACTAGCACACACACACACACACACACACACGCACACACACGCACACACACACCTCCAGCCATACGTGCAGTCTTCCTCTGCTTCATACCAGGCCACAGCTAGTGTGACAAATAAACTTGCTTACACTTGGCGCTGCTTCACACAGCGATGGGCTAAATAGGGCATGAAAAGGTACACACACACACACAACACACACACACACACACACACACACAACACACACACACACACACACGCACACAACACCAGGTGTGTGTAGGGCGAGTGCTAGCAGAGACACATGTGGCTCTGATGCCCGGTGGGATCTGTCCATGTCCTCTCGGTGCCCTCTGCCAAGTCAAGCCCCACTCGTGTGTGTGTGTGACTGCAGCTCCGCTCACACATGCAGCTTCCCAACTCTTCCCGCCTCAGACGGAGCACGTTATTCCCGAAGGTGAACTCCACCAGGTGACCTGCGTATCCCCGCTGACGGTATTCCGGGATCGCCCGATTTAAGCGTGGAGGACGGCGGCGCGTCTCGGCGGCCCCGCATGTGTGAGCGCGTGGGTTTTCCGGTCTCTTTTTGGGAATCACACCGTCTCAGTTTCAGGAATCTGCATCAAACAACAGACGCTCATCCTCTTCCTCCACCTCTGTTCCTTCCCAATCCTCTCATCTCCTTCTAAGCTAACTGATCCTTTCATTTCCTGATGACCGACCGAGGCCCCTAGGTGTCTGTGCATGAATGCGCATGTGTGTGTGTGTGTGTGTGTGTGTGAGTGTGTGAGTGTGTGCAGTTGTGCGGCTGCGAGTTCACAACTGTGCTGATCTCATTACAAACCTCTGCATCGAGCGCGCACACACACACAAAAATGCACACGGCTCGCGGATATGCTAGCTTGTTTCCACACCTGCAAAGGCACGCACGTGCGCGCACGCACGCACGCGCGCGCACTTCTACACAATTACACACACAAACACACACGCAAATCCATAGAGAGCTGACTCCGGAAGATAGGGAGGAAGTTGCCTAATGGTTGCCAAACGTTTGAGTGGGCCCTGGCTAAACATGTGTTTAAAGCAGACAACATCGGCAATCACCACTTGACCCCTTCACACGCACACACACACACACAGTCACACATGCACGTGCACGCACGCACGCACACACACACACACACAACTTAAGAGGTGTTGTTCAGTCATACGCAAGCACAGGTTATTAGTTTATGATCCCGTAGGTGTGTGTCTAAACGCACTATTGGTGTTTGTGTATGTGTGGGAGCATGTATGAACACACATGCGAGTGTGCGCGCACACACACACACACACACAGAATCCACCAGATAATATAATCAAGTCAGAGTGCAGCGGCTGCTGACTGCAAAATGCCCACTTCCAGATGTCCTGATGAAGAAAGACGCCATACTTTTCCACTGGGAATTGGTCAAGGTCCTGAGGCTGCCTGCATGTGCGTGTGTGTGTGTGTGTGTGTTTGCAGCACACACACACACACACAGACACACACAGAACAGGCGGAGACACAAGCATGCGCACACAACTGGACCCAGCTGGGGAATGATTCAAGGAGCAGAGGAGGGAGGAGGGAAGGACAGAGGGTGAAGACGCAGACGACAAATTGCTCCGGCCGCCGTCTGAAGACGTGATGTGCGAACGAGCTGTGAAAGGAAAACAACGGCCGAGCGGTGCCTGCCAGTTCCCACGACTCCCACTCGCCCTCGCGTCCCTCCTTCCTCCCGTGCGTCCATCCATCATTCCCAGCTCGCTCCCTCCTCCTTACAGTAAGTGACCCAACACCTAGCGCCTCCTGGGACGAGTTAGCGGCGCGGACGGGCTGGAATGGAGGAGGCGGGGGAAGAGCGAGGTGCCGGTCGACTCCGTGTTCACAGCGGGCGCGGAAATCCAAACGCAGGCGTCGGGAACGCTGGCCGGCTGTCAACCGTCGTGGAAACCGTCTTCTAAAGCTGCCGGGACAAACAGGAAGGTTGAGACGGCTGACCGGAGCGTGTCGGAGTTCTGGAGTTCCACGTGTTATTTTAAGACTCCGGTATCACGCGTGGCTCCGCTATTTTAGCCGTGTAACCACGACAGAGGCAGCGTAAAGGTCAGGAAGGATTTTATTGGTCCAAATAGCGCCACGCGCCTTAGCTAGCCGTTTAAAAAGGGTTCACGGCGGCAGGAAGCTTTGGGAACGCTGGAGCTTCTGTTTGAGGCTCTCTGACGGACAATACGCCGTCATTTAGGCACAGATGACGCCGCTGGTTACCTGCTAGCAGGCTAATTAGCTTGAGCGTGGTCGTCCGGCGAGGCCGCCGTGCGCTATTTGCCTTCACGCTGCTCAACCTTTGCATAGAGGCTGGTTAACGCCGGCGGCCATTTTCCACGGTTGTTTGCCTCGCATGCAAAGCGCCTCTACGGTCGACTGTTGAGCGCCACTGGTTCCCTCGCTCCTGACGCCGGCGAGGGGGAGGGGCTATGTAGGCACAGGTGCTTGAAGGTCACCTCAAGGACGCAAAGACGAACTGGGATCAGTGGGAACGTGGCGCCGCAACGCTAAAGGAGTCACGGAAGGCGAATATTCCAGGGTGCTGCCGCGCGGTCAAAGGCGGAGCGGCCCTCGCCATTATGGTTAAAGCCCGGAACGTGATTCGACCCGGTGGGGGAACGCTGGGCTCGAACAGGAGTGGGCTGAAGCCTGAATGCTTGTGTGGACACTTTTCCCAATTATCCGCCTTCCCCGGTCCAACCAGCGCCGTTTAAGAGAGTCGGCTTAGCGTCCAGAGAGCTCTCCAAATACCTCCGGCTCTGCCAGATAGGAAGCTCACATTGTGAACGGAGCTAAGCTATGCCAGAGGCCGCCCTTTCCAAAGGCTAATGATGGAAAGAGTCCCCCTCTCTCCATGCCCCCCCCCCCAGCAGAGGTTAAGTGTAGATGAATAATCACTCAAAAAAAGCGAGGGAGCCCAGCGCGCTGCATAAACATTTTCCCGGATGTAATTTCCTCTACCGGTCTTTTGGCTTTTCCCAGTAGGACCGAGCCCAACGCCCAGAAGGAAATCGTTTAGTCTCCATAAGTGCCAAATTGTATCCTGGTTTTCCAGAGTTTTCCTGTCCTGCCCTGGAACCCGGCTCTCCCTGTGCCTGGCGTACGTGTGCAGGTCGGCCCCGACAGGAAAGTAAAGCTGAGACGCTCTAGCATCCTTTTTAGGCGCCTTTGTGGCTCAAAAGGCCAAAAAGTCGCCGGACAAAGGCCATTAAGGCTCCGCTGGTGGGTGGAAACCAAAGAAATCCCAAATAAAAGCAGCTGGTTTGAGGAGATTGGCAGCTTCCCTCCTCCCCCCCTCCCCCCTCCCTCCCCCCTCCCTCTGGTGCCAGTGTGTCAGTAAATTAATTGCACATTTCCCATAAAGGCTGCTGCTTCCTGCAGCGAAGAGGATGTTGACTCTTCGGTCAAAGGTTTCCTCTTTATCCTCTTTAAGGGTTTAAACGTGTTGGGAACCGTCAGCCTTTGGAAGCCCTGCGCCGCCTTTACGACCTGTGCCGGTGTCCACGGTGACTAACGCAACACGTGCACGTCAGTGACAAGACGGGGCTCCAACAAAGACTGAATGCTATGAAATAATCAGCGGCCTTCAGATGGAGAAACCACAAGAGAGACTTGAAGTGGGTCCATGTTTCATGGAGACACGGCATCCAGACCATAGGAAAATATATTACGCCCCAGGATCTAGAAGCGTTTGGTGGTATTTAGTTTGAAAAATGGATTAGGACGACCGGTTGGAAAAACAAAAGCCGGGATGTTTGTTAGCATAAATCCAGGAGAGCAAACAAACAAAGCCACAAGGCCTAACCTCCTGCAGATGTTAGCATCAACGCTCGTTTATGATGCTCACGATATGGATCGGGCTCGGGGGTCCCCGTACGGAGTCGGATGGTGGGACTTCACGCAGATTTGACAGATTTACACAAATGACAGATAATTAGATCCCATCTGAATGAAACTTGGATCCAGAATCAATCATTTATGGTAGAATATTGCATTACAGCACATACAGAACACTGATGTCCCATCATACTATGAATGGACTGTTGGCCAGAACACACACACACACACGCACACACACACACACACACACACACACACACACTGGAGTTTAAGCCACTGGTTGAGGAATTTGCCTGAACCTTAAGGAGAAGGAGACGAGGACAGACAAAACACAATTAGCGGCAGCTTGTCACAACTTTGGACCTCTCGGTGTGTATCTCCAGTTTGCGTGTGGACGTGAGAGTGTGTGTGCGGCGTGTGTGTGACACTTGCCCTCCCGCGCAGCTCATTTATTGGATTAGTGCAAGGCTGACCAGTGGGGATGTGGCTGGCCGGCGCCAGGGCCCGCTCTGAGGCTCCACAGCCTATTTAGCTCTGATGCTAAGCTAAGCTCCCACTCCCCACACCTCAGGGGTGGAGCACCACCACCGGAGGGGGGAGAGGGTGCTTGTTACTAAGGCCGAGGTACCATGCCAGGAGCCCGCTGCAGCGGGGAGTGGGGGGGTAGGATGGACTAATTATAAGGGAAAGCCCCAATTACAAGAAAAGGAAGATTGGGGGAGCACTGGAGGCGAGGACAGAAGAGCTACAGTGGAAGCCAGGCGTGGAAATGCCACGACTAGCTGCCAGTGACAACGTCCTCATCGAACACGCACACACACACATGCACATACACATACACATACACATGCGCGCACTCACGCACCAGACAGTGCACCTTCTGAGGTGCCGCCTGTCTCCCGCTCTCGTCTCTGCCCATGGATAATTGTTTTAAGTGTGTTTGTTAGCCCAGTGGCTGACAGCATGGCCGCTAACTCTGTCTCTTTCCTCTCTCTCTCTCTCACGCACACACACACACCACACACACACACACACACACACACACACACGCACACACACAGACCAGGAGAACCAGGTGTAGCATCTCAAAGCACTAACATTAGATGAAAGGCTGCAGGACATTTAATAGAGTCTCAGCAACACAGTGCAGAGCTGCTGCTGATGGCTAATACCAGAAACGCGTGCACGTGCTCACGCATGCGGCTGTGGCGGGAAGTGTGAGTGAGTCTCCCCTCCCACAGGTATGTACAGAACCACGGCATGGTGCTATGGTGCCTCATAGCAGCGCGTATACGGTGCGTATGCCCGAGGGTACGACCTCACCCTGCACTGCTGACCAGCTCTCCCATTATCAGAAACACATGTTGGCCGTGCACGTTGGCCGTGCACGTTGGGGTGCCGTGGCAGCGTGCACGTTGGGCGTGCAGCGAGTTCCCTCAGTACGTGTCAGGCTTCTGAATACATTTCCGGCCTCGTCCAAACGTGCCGCTGTTGTGTTTTTTCCGATTATTTTAACTCGGTGTCGGGTGCAAACAAGCCCCAGCAGGCGCACCGACCTGGGGGGTGGGGGGGGGCACAGGTCATTTTAGCAGCGGTTCCACCAGGCCTGCGATGCCGGGCTCCTAATTCAACCCTTTGTGTTTGAACTATGCTCTTAAACAGTGTTGGAAACATGTATTTTCCAGTTGCACACACGCTGATGAATCTGGGTTCTAATGACATCATTTTAAAGAATAAGGGGAAAGGATGAGGAAAATGCTACAATAGCTACGAGCTCCATTTTTATGAGACTAATCGCTTTTACAATTGGATGATATAAAGTTTCCCCCCTTTTTTTTAAATAAACTTCATTTTACACTTAGAGTATTGGCTCATAAAGGTCTTGTTTTCTGGAACTGGACACAAACTGTGCATTAGAACCAAGGACACAGAAACCTCGTTATCAATCAGGCAGACAGAGGCAGATCTAATCGCTCAGAACAGGCCGGCGCTGGTGCCAGAAACTGGCCCAAAGCACCCAGCTCAACGTCTCCACTCCAGGCTGTGTTAGCGAGACGCGGATCACGGAGCGCCGGGAGGAAGCTGGGGGAAACCGAGGGGGACAGGGGGGAGGACAGGGGAGGACAGGGGAGGACAGGGGGAGGGAGGACAGAGGGAGGGAGGGAGGACAGAGGGAGAGAGGACAGAGGGAGGACAGAGGGAGAGAGGACAGAGGGAGAGGAGGACAGAGGGAGAAGAGGACAGAGGGAGGGAGGAGGGAGGACAGAGGGAGAGAGGAAAGAGGGAGGGAGGGACAGGGGGAGGGAGGACAGAGGGAGGACAGAGGGAGAGAGGACAGAGGGAGGGAGGAGGGAGGGAGGACAGAGGGAGGGAGGAGGGAGGAGAAGGACAGAGGGAGGGAGGACAGAGGGAGGACAGAGGGAGGGAGGAGGGAGGGAGGACAGAGGGAGGGAGGACAGAGGGAGGGAGGGAGGGAGGGAGGGAGGAGGGAGGGAGGATGGGGGGAGGACAGAGGGAGGGAGGACAGAGGGAGGGAAGGGAGGGAGGGAGGGAGGAGGGAGGGAGGAGGGGGGGAGGAGGGGGGAGGGAGGACAGAGGGAGGACAGAGGGAGGGAGGGAGGAGGGGGAGGAGGAGGGAGGAGGATGGGGGGAGGGAGGAGGGACACATCTGGACTCCTTCCTCTTGTCATCAGATAGATGGAAGCAACAGTTTCCTGTGCTGCTGATAATAGTGATGACGACTGGCAGGGGTTGAGATGGGAATAATCCAGGGAGGGAGGAAAGTGGGGGGGGGAGAAAAGCGAAAGAAAAAAAGGCCTAAATGTCGAAGCACGGACGGCGAGAGCAAAGCTGCAGCCGTGGCAAAATGGCGAACGGGGGCGTCGCCAAGCACGCCGCCATCTACCTGCTGAGGGCGGCAACTCTGCCTTCAGCCTTCAAACCCGTTTCCAGACCGGACAAAAGGGCAAAAAGATGACAGGAAGGAGCAGCTGGCCCCCCCAGCCCCGCCCCCCCCTCCGTCTGCTAAAGTTGCACAGCTCTGCAGCTGCGGCATGCTAACGCGAGCTAGCGCTGCCACTCCCACTCCACGTCAGCCAGGCTTGTGTCTAACCGTGCACGTGAGAGGGAGGGAAGTGTGTGTTTTCTGTCAGGTGAAGACGATGCTTGCCCCCCCCCCACCCCCCCCACCCGAGCGTGCGTTTGTGAGGCCTCGCAATTGAGAAATGACCTGAAATTCAGGAATTCTGCTCATGTTATCCGACTTCATCCGGGATTCTTTGAAAAAGACGATTGAGTGCGATGTGAGAGAAAACAGGCCGGCGGGTGAGGACGTTCAGGTTGACGACTCGTGGTTGCCCCCGACGTCTCTCTCCCCCAACACCAGCCGCCCACATGGACGAGCGACCAGAAGATTCCGGCGCCGCGCACGTGAGCTTTTATTAGCTTCAACTCAGCCGCTAACAGGAAAGAAGAATCGGAAAATCCCATCGATGCCAGCAAAGTTGTTATTGCATCTAAATAGATGCACTCCCCATCAAACACACACGATCCTCTCGTACGCACGCACGTACGCACGCACGTGCGCAGAGGCAGACAGACAGGAAGTTGGGGAGGAATTCCCGAGCGGACATTTCTCACGTTCCTGCGGTGATTGGAAACACGCTCCGGTAAAATGGCGGCAGGACGTAATTTCCAGGTGAGGAGAGAACGGCTGTAACCTCCCTCACCTCTGCCTCCTTCTCCTCCCACCCCTGCAAAAACAATATCCTCCTTGATATTATCCGCACGCACACACACACACACACACACACACACACACACACACACACGCGCACACACACACACACACACACACACCTGTTGTCACCTGGCGGGGGGCCGCTCTGTAGCCGCGCGCCACCGACGCACAATGGCTGCTTGTGTGTTTCGGCGGGAGCAGGTGAGCAGATAGCATCTACCTTAATGCGTGCTCACACGCATGCACGCACACACACACACGCACACACACACACACACACGCACACACACACCTGCTGAGGAAATGAGGCGGCGGTATCGGCCTCCACCTGTTCTGCCCCGAGGAGAGGTGGAGGACGGAGAAAGACACCACAGCCTGTGCTTATTTAACCTTCCCGTCCTAATTCCAGACAATTCCAACGCCGGTGAGTCGTCCTGTCGCCCCGATGAGCCGACGGAGGTCGAGCGGTCGTGGTGATTCGGACGCTTTAATGAGGCGGCGCCGTCATTCAGGTCGCAACAACAGCACATGAAGAAGAAGAAAGGAAGCAAAACTAGCCCCGAGCGGAGCGTCATCCACCGAAATGATGCACGAGGAGTTTCATTATTCGCTACGCGGGGACACTGGAGACTGTGTGTCTGTGTGCACGTGTGTGCGTGCACGTGCGTGCGTGATGCAGAGACAGCCTGAACATCTGTGACATGACTCAGATGCTGAGGGAGTCGGATGCATATGCTGTTAAGTGCATCCTCTTCTTCCATCCTCTATTCATTTTTTACCACACTTGCCAGCAGAGCTCAGCCTCTTGCCGTAATTATCTGTGTGTATGAAAACAGCTGTGTGTGTGTGTGTGTGTGTGTGTGTGCTTTGTGTGTGTGTGTGCGTGTGTGTGTGTGTGTGTTGTGTGTGTGTGTGTGTGTGTGTGTGCGTGACTCCATCAGATGTGGAACGATGCATTAGGTGTTGCTGATGAGTAGGTGTAAAAAATCCCATTAGTACGAGCGGGACGGCGGATCGATACCTTACGGGATCCGTGTGCCTGTGCGCGTGCGCGCCCACGTGCGCGCCGTGTTGTTGTTGGTGTGCGCTGAAGTGCTTTAACACCTCTCAGAGGTGGATTAGCGCGCGACAGCATGGAGACACTGTCAGAGGCGGTTAGGTCAGGGCGAGGGAGAGAGAAAAGTGAGGAGAGGAGAGGAGAGGAGAGGAGAGGAGAGAGAGGAGAGGAGGAGAGGAGAGGAGAGGAGAGGAGCCGAGAGGAGGAAGGAAGAGAGATGACCCGAGGAGGAGGAGAAGAAGAGGAGAGAGGAGAGGAGAGGAGAGAGAGGAGAGAGAGAGAGGAGAGGAGAGGATAGGGAGGAGAGGAGGAGGAGAGGAGGAGAGGAGAGGCAGAAGAGAGTAAGGGAGACGAGGGAGAGGAAGGGAAGAGGAGGGGAGAGGAGGAGGAGAGGAAGAGGAGAGGAGAGGAGGAGAGGAGAGGAGAGGAGAGGACAGGGAGAGGGACGAGGAGGGAGAAGATGGAGAGGAGAGGAGAGGAGAGGAGAGGAGAGATGAGGAGAGGAGAGGAAGAGGAGAGGAGAGGAAGAGGAGAGGAGAGGAGGGGAGGAGGGGCGGAGGAGAGGAGGAGGAGAGGAGAGAGGAGGAGAGAGAGAGGAGAGGAGAGGAGAGGAGAGGAGAGGAGAGGAGAGGAGGAAGAAGAGGGAGAGGAGAGGAAGAGGAGAGGAGAGGAGAGGAGAGGAGAGGAGAGGAGAGGAAGGAGGGGAGGGAGCAGATGGAGAGGAGAGGAGAGGAGAGGAGAGGAGAGGAGAGGAGAGGAGAGAGGAGAGAGGAGGAGAGGAGAGGAGAGGAGAGGAGAGGAGGGGAGGAAGCAGATGGAAGAGGAGAGGAGAGGAGAGGAGGGAGCAGATGGAGAGGAGAGGAGAGGAGAGGAGAGGAGAGGAGAGGAGAGGAGAGGAGAGGAGAGGAAAGAAGAGGAGGAGAGGAGGAGGGGAGAGGAGATGTGTCACTCCCGATGATAATGTGCTGCTCTCATCCTGACGGGACAGGCGGCCGCCGCTCGCTGCTAAAACTGAAGGCGCAGATATTTTTAACAGGAGAACGAGGAGCGCGCGGAAGTTCGGCTGGAAAGAAAAGACTGGAATCCGTCCTTCCGGAGGGGTCACTTCAGGTCAAACACCTTCGCTTTGCATGGAAAGGTGCGAATCCCGACGCCGCCCCGGCGGGCCGCGCCACGCGGCCGGGTCAGCAGCCAAGTCGGGCGACAGACGCAGGTCGGCGGCTATTTATACACCCACGAAGGGCACAGACGGTGACGCAGCGCCGCTCGCTACCTTTGTGTGCACGTGATTGCTATTTCATGTTGCGCCGGGAACTTTTGTTAGCATCTGTGTGATGTCAGCGTACGCCTGTTCTTCCCCCGGACATCTTGGAAGTTTACGGCACGCCGCGGCAGACGGGAGCTCGGGCCGCCTGGCGGGCCGCCTGCTGCGGATTGAGGTCACGGGAATGACAGGGTGGCATCGCCGCGGCCCCCGCTCTCCCAGGCCGCGCGCCGCGGCTCTGCAACACGCTAACGTGCAAGTGTGCGCAGGCGGCGTGTGTGCGGGAGTGTTGCACACAGATGAGCGGGAAACATCGACGCGTTCCTCGCCATCGGCAGCTGGTAGACACCCACACAGCCACACACAAAAACACACACACACACACACACACAACACACACATCATGTCATCCTCGCACTCACAATAATAATAATAAAGAACAGACATACGTCCGTGCAATATTATAATTGCTACACAATCATGAAAGTAACATAGTCACACACCCCAACACATCCTCTCTCCCTTTCACACACACACACACACACACACACACACACACACACACACACCGATGGCTAGGCAGTCGGCTGAACGCGTGGCAGATGCCCGACACATTGATGTCTGTTCAGTCACTATAAAGAGCAGCTGCTCAGTCTTCACTGCCCTCTGGCACTCTGCGTGCACACACACACACACACACACACACACACACACACACACACACACACACACACAACACACTTGCTATATAACACTAATGCTGGAGGGCGTTCCATCTCTCACAGATTATAAGTGTGCTAATGCACAAACGCAGACACACGCGGGCACAGACAGGGAGAAAGGAAGAGGAGGAGATAACGGCAGCACAAAAACACCATCAGCGCTCCACCATATCAATCTTTGTCATTCCCTGATCTCTCTCAGTCACGCATACACTCGCCATAAATCCCTACATGTGGCTAAACCATTCCGAGCATGTAGTCCCCAAAGCCTCGCACAAATGCACACATGCAGGCCAACACACTTCCTAAAGCCTTAAAGGGAGCGGATGATAAATCTCCGAGATGTTAGGAAAGATACGCAAAAAAAAAAGCATGAAAAAAAGAGGCGTGAAGCAAGGAGAGGAAACAGGAAGGTCAGAAACAGGCGGTTTGGAACAGAGAACGCCATTTTTAGGAGTTTTCCTCCTAAGCTGGGCACAGAGACTCAAACATGGCTGACTGTTGTGCACTTGTGAGTTCTTCTTCTGTGATTCTTTAATAGCACGGAGGGCCGACGCCCCCCCTCACATCTGCTTTGATTAACTCAGGTGTTGCGGGACCTTCAGGTAACTCGAGGCCTTCCAGTCACTTCCCAAACAGCTGCTCCGGAGCGGCCAACAGACCCTCTTTTGTACCCGTGTGCTGGACTGGACTCGGCCGCCCCGCTATAGCCTGCACAGGCTCAGGGGAATGTGCAAACAAGTGCACAACAAATTCCCAGATATTCCAGAGCAATAAGAGGCACTTGTGTCCCAGAGGTAGCGTAAATCGATTGCTGTCTGGAATACGCATCTCAAATCACCGGGAGATATTCCAGGAATTCCGAGAGCAGCAGGTAAAACCTGATTTTTGCATCGGGGTCCCCTCGAGCTTCCCTACCTTTCTCCCGATCCTCAGCAGACACCCCCCCCCCCCCCCATTAGCTCAGCGGTCGGCTTTGTCTGACCGCAGGTGATGACAATGATAAAAAGGAGCGCTGATCGCCACGGAGACGTGCTCCTACGTCCTGTCACCAGCCGGCGGGTCACCAAACACACCCCGAGGCGCTGGAGGGGCGCTGGGGCGGGCAGGTGGGGGGGGGGGGGGCAGAGTGGCAGCAAGGTGACAAAGGTGCCTATTGATGAAAATAAAATCAGGAGAGGTGGAAGGGAGGGGGGGCACGGGAAATGAGGGTATTTGTCTTTAAGGAAGAGATCGGATAGCTCGGCATCTTTCCTGCCTGTGCTGTTGTCAGTGTGGCCCTATAGCGCAAAAATACAAGGGCCCTTTATGGGAGCGGGGGGGTAATTGTGGGGTTTAAGTTACTGGGGGTATGGGTGGATTGGTGGAGAAAAAAAAAGAAAGAGGGAGAGAATACCAGCGCACAGGTGCCTCTTCTTTTAAATGGCCACTCAAGTATGAAGGAGAGGAGAGCGGAGGCGGGGGGGGCGGCAGCTAACCCGCTCATAAGCGTCTCTTTCATTCTGGTCCCGTGGACGGGGGCACAATAACACCGGGGAAAGCCCCTTCTCGCCTCAGGGTGGTGCACGTGATGCTGGGTCGGCGGGACAAGGGGACGCTGTGTCGGAGACGCTACAGGTGCCTGAGTGCACGGACCTGCTGGAGGTTTCTTCCCTTTAAACGCGCTTCTGATGACCGTTCTCACGCAGGAAACCCCCCCGACGCCCCCCGCAGCAGGGACGGGAACGATTTAGGCCGGGTACAGAGGGAGGACCAAGCCAGAGCCGAGCGGTTTGGGGGCCTTTGTCATTGGGAAGGTGTTGGGAATAACGACCCTGGAAGCAGCAGCAGAGAGGCTGAACGTGGATGCAAATCCAAGCCAGAGGTTAGTTGCAGACAGATGGTGCAGTTTGATGTGTGTGTTTCAGAACACAAACTGCTGGAGGGGCCGGGGGGCCGGGGGGGCGGGGGGCGGGGGGGGGGCGGGGGTTAAGCGCAGGGGTCGGGTCACTTTTGTCATATATGAATCAGAGCGTGAGGATTCTTTACAACAACTGCTCCTCCGACGTAACCAAGCAGATGTTGTGTGGATCCCCAACCTCATGTCACTGATCTTTTCCTAACCCTCAGCACGCTGGGAGGTGTCAGGGGCCCCCGGAGCGGACCCAGGACGGACTCGCCTCCTGGAATAAGAAGGTGTTATGTTCCAACAACCAAGCTGGATGGGACTGAGAGTCAAAGGTCAAAGGTCACCAATGGCCCTTCCACACACCAGTGTTCAGATGTTGATTAACCTGATGAAAACCTTTATTTTTTACCCAATCCTTAACATGGACACACACCCACCCACACACACACACACACCCACCCACACACACACACACACCCACACACACACACACACAGAGGCAGTCTAGCAGCTCTCCAAAGTGTCTTCAACGTGCTGTGATAAGCCAGTTCCATCTCGTCCTGCAAGCTCTGCTCTGCCGCCAGCTAATCACTGATTTGCCGCCACAGATAAATCAAACAACCACACACACACACACACAACACACAGGGTGAAGCAGAGACGTGGCGACAAAAACGCGGTGCACGCGAACACGCCAGCAATGACAACAACAACAGAGCTGAGGCTAAGGGCGTGTGGGGGGCTCATTGTTATTTCCTGTTTTGGTGCAGGGCGGCTTTCTTCGCCGAGTCAAAACACCAGCGGAGCAGCGCGGAGTGAGACCGGGACGTTTATCAGAGCACACGGGCCAGATTAAATACTCTTTCTTTCAGGCTTCAGCGTTATCTCTCTTTCAGGTCTGTCTCCTTTTCTTTCTCTCTTGATATGACCTCCTAGGTCACAAGATGCCTTGTGTAGTCTGGTTTGAACCTGCACCTTTGCACACACACACACACACACACACACACACACACACACACACACACCGCACAGGAAGGCTTGGAGGACAGATTATGCGTATTGATAACACATTGATCTAGCCGTGCGGATGCTGGAAAGTGAGACGGTGGCGTTGGTGTTGCCCCCCCCCCCCCAGACAGATATGCTGAGTCAAGACGCCGTCGCTGAAGGTGCAGCACTGGACGAGGCGCGGAGCGGTTGTGTGCATGTGTCTGTCCCTTGCAGATGGCGTCCCATCACCTCGGGGGGAGGCAGAGATAAGCGGAGTGTATGGGCTGAGATAAGATGGGAGCAGACGCTGGGGAGACTGACTGTAAATGAGTCACTGTAGGCTAATCTGCAGCGCCGCCGCCGCCGCCGCGGAGGAAACCGCCCCGCGCGAAGAAAACCAGGGAAAAACTTGGCTACGTATTAAAAATGGAGCTTCAACTGTGACACATTGGACCCAAATCACACTAAATGCGGGTGCCTGGTGGTGGTGGTGGGGGGGGGGTGCCAGCTCTGGCCGACGGCGATGAGGTGGGCGTTAGCTCACAGATAGCTGAAAGATAACGATAAGCGATTACAGCGGTGAGCTGTCACGCCTGCGTGAGGCTCTAACGCGTCCTGTCCCACATCACCGAGGACATACTGGGCCCCACCCTCACTCTGGATCCACTGGAGAGGCTCAAGAGCAGGGGCGGGGGGTGGGGGGGGGGAGGGCAAACAGGTGTCCTGCTTTAGAATTTAGCATTTAGATCCTGGTGAAATCTGTCAGCCTTGGTTTTAAAGGGCATCAGGAATGTTTGCACATTTAATTCCAGTCCTTCCGTCTCATTTTACCCTACAGAGGGTGAGACCAAAGTGATGTGTGTGTGATAAGAGGTGGCGCCATGGCACTGGCAGGACACAACACATCACTGAACACACACACACACACACAGATAAGCATCACCTCCATCCCTCGGTCTGGTCCTGGTCGCCTGTCTATGCTCTGAACCAGTTAGTGAGGAGAGCGGGAAAACACAGAGGACACTCAGCAGAGACGCGAGGTTCGGAGCGAAAAGAGGCAAAATGGCGGCGGATTAACGCGGTCCGGGTGTATGGATGGAGCCACGTGTTAAAGATATACCAAAGAGGACATCAAAGTTGTCAAAGTTAATGCGAATAATTCACTTTTTGAAGGAAAAGAACCCTCCAACATGACTGAGGTTGGATGGACACGAGGAAGTTCTGGAGATGTTATCGCCCAGGCGAAGGTGTTGGCGGCCACGCCTTTCACGCCGCCCGCGTGATGGAGCTGGCCGAGCGTCTGTGTCATCGCGAGGGCAGATCAGATGATCGGTGTCTCGTCGGCAGAGACGAGACGCTAATCTCCATCACAGGAACGGATAGAAAGTCACCTGACGCCTAATCCAGGAGCGCCACTTTGAGGAAGAGACATATTTAAAGGGGAAAGCCTCCCCTCTGGGCGGGATTGGATTAGCTAACGCTGTAACCGGATTAAAGGCGACGTGCAGACGAGAATCCAAATCACAGAAGGCCAAATCAATCCGGTGGGATCGTAGATTGATTTGGACGGCCTGACCGAACCGCCGCTGCTGATTTTATT
This sequence comes from Takifugu flavidus, assembly GCF_003711565.1. Classification (NCBI taxonomy): domain Eukaryota; kingdom Metazoa; phylum Chordata; class Actinopteri; order Tetraodontiformes; family Tetraodontidae; genus Takifugu; species Takifugu flavidus. The sequence continues at coordinate 14,493,765 of NC_079531.1, read as the reverse complement.
AGCGCTCATAGAGGGAAGCGTCAATATTCGCTCATTCCTGAGTGGACGATGGGAAACAGAAGTGACATTTACGCATAATCCACCGTGATGGGATTAGACAGGAGTCACCCACGACGAGATGCCGCACATTCGCTCGACGCCGGCTCGACCGCAGCACCTGCAGAGTGTGGGAACGTCCCCGATTACCCCGGCGCCACAGTACGCTGCGCTAAAGCATGTGAGATATCGTCCACCCGCGTAGCTCAAGTGCTAACGCAACGCTGCCGCCACGATGAGAGATGGATGGACAGGAACAGATATAAAACACAACTGCTCCAACAATCATGCAGGAAGTGAAGCTTGGAAATGACCACGGAGGAACTGAAGAGGCGGAGTCACAGTGAAGACACGCGGTGGGACGGACCGTGGGGGCTCCTACCTGATGCGTCCATGATGTTGGGCTGCCCTCTGCGATCCGGCGCCAGGCGCGACGACCCGGGCATGCTGACGGGCTCAGAGCGCACCGGCTGGATCCTGCACACGACCGTGTTTATTACACGTGTTTCCCCCCCCAAATAACCCCATACTAATGGGGACATTACCTGAGGCTGTGAAGGTCCAGGTCGTCCGTGTCAAAGTCCAACAGGGGCTGCTGGGCGTCCGACGGGCCCTGGGACTGAAGGACTGAGGACGAGGACGAGATGACAGTGGTCTGACCTGAAGGGTGGATGGTCTTAAACTGGAACTGGGGTCCCATCCACAGACGGCGGTGGGGGCCAGTATGGGTGACAATCTCCACCTGGGGGTGGAACGAGAACTCATCATTAGCATGGATGCTTCTGTTCCGACGGCGCCTCAGGAGGACAGAACATTAGCGCGCTACGGTCAACTCATCCAGGGCCCCATTTGGGGGTTAGGTGCCTTGCTCAAGGACACCTCGGCAGTGCTCTCGGCAGTGCCTCGAACCCTCCGCTTCCCAGCCCCCTCCTGGACAGCCTGGGCCCCCACAGTCACACATCCAACGAAAAGGGAATCAAAGATGGAGCCAGGACAGCTCGTGCTGCCCCCCCCCCGCCGAGGTCCCTCTGTGGGCCCTCACAGCCCTCAGACAAACCCGGTTACGCCACCACCTGACTAAAAGCTTCCTGCACGACTCCAGGTCTCGCAGCGGTGTCAGAACTCGTCAGGCTCTTGTGCGGGCTGGGAGTCCCGGTGGCACCGCGGGGAACCTTCCCGGGGGGTTAATATGAACGCCACACCGGCAGCAGGACGGCACCGAGGCTGCGGCGAGGCCCGCCGGGACGGGGAGGACGGCGCCGGGGTGGCAGCCGGGCCGCGGACGCCTGAGCTGACTGGCACTAATGCTGGCTGAGAGTCAAAACAGGGAGGGGGATCGTGGAGCCCTTTCCTCATAAACATTAGAATATTCCCGCCGCCTTCTTCATCTCCGCGGAATTTTCTGGCTAACCAATCAGACCCCCACTTTCAACACCCCCCCCCCCCCCCAACTCCGACTTTTCAACTCCCCGCAGCACTTAACGCGCCTCCCGGTGTCTCGCCGTTCACATTTGATTATCCTTACTCGGCGTACATTTGTCTCTCACCTCCGAGCGGCGTTCCCTCTGCTCGCCTCTCTGCTGCCAGGTTCCGGCCTCTCGGAGGTGAGAATTCCCTCTCTATTAGCACCACTGCGGCTCCATTTTTCCGCACATACTCATGCATGTACATGTTTAAATACACAGTTGGTGGTCTGTCGCAGCTGTGCAAATTAGGCCGTCGGAGGAGGGAGGACTGTCGGCATATGTGCGTGTGCGTGCGTGCGTGTGCGTGTGTGTGCGTGCGCGCGTGTGTGTGTGTGCGTGCTGCCAGTTAACACCATCGACGTCACGGCCAGCCTCTGAGCGGAGCAGCTGCCAGTGCACTCTCTCTGCAGTAGGAGGAAAGATCCAGATGTTACAGCCCAGTGTCAACACCCAGACCCCCCCCCCCCATCATTCCCTGCCACCAAAGCCGATGATGACTTCCCTTTTCAGGTTGCTCCCGACTTCCTTTAGTCGTGCGAAGCTCGAGCGCATGCACGGGCGCGTCTTTACGTCCCACCTCAAGGCCTCCCACAGTAGGAGGCCTACAAGGTTAAACAAAGGCTTCTATTTATTATATATTATTCATATACAAGGATTTGAAGTCACGCGGCGCTTCCTCTTACGTCATCGAGCACGGTCGAGCGCACCCGTACAATCGCTCTGACAGGAAATTGCCAAAATTGCGGGTTAGTGCAATGGATAGTTTTGCTCCTGGCAAACTATCATGGCAGATATGAAGCTGGGCCTCGCCGAGCTAAGTGGGATGCATTTTCACCGATCAATTATGCATGCGGCGGAATTATTGATGGCCAAATGTAGCGGGTTACCTGCCGACATGAGTGCACTGCGAATTAACCAGGCTAAGGCGGAGCAGGGTGTGCACGTCCCTAACAAACGCCATTCGCTGTTATCAGTGGGAATAAATCAACTGAACCAGTTCCTGTAAGAGCCCCCACTTTTCAGCGTTTTCAACCGTTTCTATCCGCCGTTTGGGGCGGGGGGGGGGTGGTTCACCCCAGCTTCATCGACCTTTCTTGTGGTCACAGCTTCCTGCTGCAGCTGGAACCGATCACAGCCAGGGCGACGCCGTGGCCCTCGGTGAAGTGGGTTTAAAACGCTCGACAGAGGGCAGCCCAGAGCGCTCCGTTAGCTTCAGACACCTTAGCGCACACCAGTAACATGCTACACGACTCATGGTGGTCCACCAACGAATGGTTCCTCCTGGAACCGGGAGCGCTCACATCCTCCGTGTGACCTTGCCGGACCGCCTTAATGTCACTGTAATGTGGTTTAAGGCGGGGGCCCGACCTGAGAGAGCCATTCTTCGTCCTCCTGGACGCTGTGGTCCGACGCCAGGCTGTCTGAAGACTCATGGCGTGTGATTGGGCCTGGGCTTCCTGGGGGCATTGCTGAGAAAACACACACACACACACACAAATGATTATATTACATTCCACCAAATGAAGATACTTGATATTTAAAAGATTTTCCAGGGTAGGGACATCAGCAGGTTGAAGCTACGCCCGTGAATCACATACTGCCATTAATTACCCGAATGAATCATCCCGGGACAGAACCACTACTGACAGCTAGCTCAGCGGCACATTAGCGTCATCGGCGTTTGACGTACGGGCTCCTCGATAGCTGATACCAACATTTGTGGCAGGTGAGGAGGAGCGAAAAACGCGTTTCTTCGTCCCTGAAGGGAATACGGGTGCGTGCCAATGTGTGCCGTGGGAAGGGGGGGGGGGGGGGAGTTTAAAGTAAAGAGGGGGAATATGTGTGTGTTATAAAAAGAGAGAGTGACAGAGAGACCCAGAAACAGATGGAGCTCTTGCAAGCTTGACTGAGCAGGCGTGGAGAATGAGGCCTAGAGTGTGGAATCAGCCCGCTCTGCCTCCCACCCCGGGGAGGGCTCTTGTTTAACACGGGGAGGCCTAATAGACTTGTCAAGTCCACATGTGGATCGCACGGAGCGCCCCGCTCCTCATCCACGCTCGCGCTCGCGCTCACGCTCACGCACGTGCCAGGTGTTCCTGAATGGAGCTGGTTCTGGGCCCGCCAGACATCTTTCCTGCTCAATAACCCAAGATTCATTTCTGTTCCATTCAAAACACCATAAGTTGGTTTTCGTTATGCTAACACTGATGTGGTGCTAATCGCTCTTTTCTTTCACCGGGGGAAAGGATGCAAGCTTCCACGATTTTCCCGTTGCTTTGGCCAGAACCCCTCCACTGATGTGTTACTTATTAAAAACAATCACAACTCCCCTGTTCCCTACAACCGCCTCCTCCTCCACTCCACCCTCTTTCTCTCCTTGCTCTCTGACCCTTGGGGCCAATAGCTGTTCCCTAATTAATTATTGATGTTCTGAAGCAGTTGCCGGACCGGCTGGATCAAGTTTCCAGTGCAGAGAGATGAGAAGGAACGGGGGGGGGGGGGGTGGGTTGGATGGCCAGCCACAGCCTGGCCTGAGTCAAGAATCAACCTTTTCTGTGTGTGTGTCCAGAATCCGAACCGGTCGAGACAGTTCGAGGCAGATCTCCCCGGTTTAGCCCGCCTGCAGCTCCTAAAACCTTCATTATTGGCTCCTAGGAGCCGCCGATCCCAGTGCAACAGTAGCCTCGTTATCCACAAACGATGAGCGCTTCAAAGGGAAGGAGGTGGATCCGTTTATAGCTCCGCGTTTACAGTAGGATAAGGCAAACGCGGGTCAGAAGGCTGTGGAGTAGCTCAGCCAGCTGCCCAAATCCTTTTGGATAAACAAAAAAAGGGGGTCATTTTCAGGCTGACCATGCCGTTAATAATTGCTACGTTTTATAATGGGCTGGATTGAAATTATCTCCGAAATTATCCACCGTTGTTTAATCGCGTCCCCCCTCTTTGTGTTTGTCTGGGGTAATTCCGAGCTTTGGTGGCTACATAAGCAGAACGAGCATCTTTGCTGGGGGAACAGTGATGCCTCTGTTGCCGCCTTTATTGACTGTGGAGAGAGGGGTGTTCTGCTGCAGGCTGGTGGCCAGTGGCCCGAGCCCGAGCACTGAAGCAAGGAGTCAGAACAAGAACAAAGGCTGCCGAGGTATTGATGTTGCCCGACCTCCCAGGGCCCTGGGCCAGGGGCCGGACAGGCCGATCTCCAGGGGTAGATAAGGAGCTAACTATCTGCTCCATCAGTGGAGCTGGCTGCACGGCGGACCTCGGACAGCTCTGCTGCCTGGCCATTATTCTGTCCCTCTTTATCACTTTGAATTTTACGACTCGTTTTGGATTCCCCCCCCCCCCCCATCCAAGCTTCTCTTTTCTCATGGTCCTCCTTTGAGTAGATACGTGCTGGCGCGCTGACAGGGCGGGATAGCTCTGTCCTTATATATCATTCTAGTTGAATGACGGCTCCTCCGTCCAGCCGGCGCTACGCTAGCCCGTCCTCCCTCCGCCTCTCTTTGATGACTGACCCAGTCATGGCGCCACAGTCTCTCTTTACCAAACGCCTGATGCTCCAAAGCCTCCACTCCGGCCCCTCTCTAGGAGCAATTAGATCTATTGACGAGGCAACTGTGGCCGGCCTGTCATGGGCCTCAGATCCCGGGAGGGCAGGGAGCAGCCACTCAGTCAGTCAGTCTCCATAATTAGCACATTATATGACAGGTAGAACGGGACGAGAGGGGGGCGGGGCCAAAGCGCCGCGGACTAAAAGGAGTCAGCAAGAACTCTGGCCGGTAAATTATTTACTCCTTTATTTGCTCGTTTGTTGAGGGCGAGAGGGGAAAAACACCATTAAAAAAGACGCGGAAGGAAATCCGATGCCGCCCAAGGCAGAACGCAGCTGACGCGGGTGTGAGATGCAGCTCCTTTTCTGCATGTGGAAATGCACGCGTGCACGTGGAAATGTCCCGCAGCCTGTCCAGGTGTCGTCGGGAGCCAATCTACAGCTTCCAAATTCCAGTCGTATAGAATGAAATAGCATCTGAATATCAGATATGAAGGGTGAGGGACGAATAAGGGCTCTTGAACGTGTGTTTCCACTTCAGCAGGAAACCCTGAAGACTTTGAGCGGAGCCCCCTTTATTAACGTCGTAATACTTTGTGAGCGCGCCGTGCGTCTCGTCCCTCCTTATCTCCCCAAGACAGCGCTGCGCTGCCTTCCTCCGCCCGGCTGAGTGCTGCCACTGGCTGCTACAGATGGACAGGTGGAGATAGTGACCATGAAGTGGCGCCACTGCTGTCTTTTATCATCCCGTCCTGGAGGCTCCGGTCTGGCCTGACCCCGGCCCTTCATCTCCCCTTCCTATTCCTTTCCCTGCATACTGCATTTTTAATCAGCCTGGGTCATCCAATATAGAGCCATGAGACCAGAGAGCACGGCCCGTCAATCAAGTTTGCCAGGATTGATACTTTGTTAGACAATTCACTCAAGAGGACCAGAATTTCCTGACCCTCTTTCTGTTTATCGAGTGTCTTATTTTCCTTCCGAGCTCTGTCCGACGATGGCTGGGTCCAGAATTGAAATCGGACCCAGATAGCGTGATTGTTCTGCGAGCGGGAGCACGATGTCTTTTCATTTTCTTCTTCGGCAGCGTGATCTTTATGCTCCGAAAGAGGCATCTGGACGAGGGCTGCGGCCGTAATTCATCCCGAGGTCAAATCAACTCCTTCTCATGGATCCCTCCTCTGTTGCACTGCCAAGCCCCGGAGGGAGCGGCGGGCGGAGGAGAGGGCTGGCGGAGGAGAGGGCTGGCGGAGGAGAGAGGGCTGGCGGAGGAGAGAGGGCTGGCGGAGGAGAGGGCTGGCGTGCGCGGACGATGAAAGTCTGATCTCGGGTGCAAAGTGCAGAAAAGGAAGGAGGTGCTGTGAGAGCGAGCCAGGCAGTGTTGGTGGTGCATGGGACGCCGAGCCGCAGGGAAGCTGGCAGGAGCACAAGAAGTGGGTAGAAGGGCTGAACAATTATGTTTATAGCATCTTAACCTCATATGCTTTCACACTTGGCTGGTTAATGGAATAAAGGGCCGAGCGGTGCTATCTGGCTGTTGTTAATTGGACATAAATGTTAATGCAATGAATCTCTCTCATTATGCAGCCAGTTGCGCTGCCCATGCTGGCAGACAGAACGGTGGAAGTAAGCTGACGCCCGTGCCCGTCACCCCAACGTGTCCTCATTGCTCTGACACTAGGAGAGACCATTAGCACTAATTTGAGGAAATATCCGACCAGTTAGACCCAGAGCACAGCAGAATCGGCCGGAGACGAGCAGAGAGATTAGGGGAGACGCAGCCACCACTTGCCCCGGAGCGGCCGCGAGAGATAATTACAGATTTTTGTGTGTTTATAATTATGGAGCGAGCTGAAAACGCCAGCCTGTTCCAGGGGGTGGATTGATTCCGTGTGTGGCCATCCGTGTGCGCTTGCAAATCGGCCCTTTCGGATTGGCAAAGGGCTCGCTGCTGTATTTGTTCGTGAATTAGAAATAGTTTAGGGTGTCACCTAATTGGGCTGAGTCGGGCATCTCAGAGTGTTCCGCTGCCATGTCCTGGAGCTGGAGTGCAGAGCCGAGACGGAGCGAACAAAAGAGCGAGGATTACTTTGGAGGATGTGGAAGAGAGGGAACGGTGAAAGTATCTTTCTCCGGAGTCTCTGAGGGGGAAATGTTATGGCTGCGGACTGGAAGCGGCACGGCTCAGCATGTGGCACCAATAAAAGAGCCAAGAACGGCTTTCAACACAGTCAACATGGAAAATCAGCAGGGATCGGGGGGTCAAACCCTTGACTAATAACGCGTATGCTACATACAGAAAACATACATGCTCCTTTTAGCCTGTGCAACGAAAGCCTCGGAGACCAATGTTGTGGTTCCCACATGCAATATACAAACATACAGGAGATACGGGCCGAGAGCCTAAATCAATAACGTCAGTGGAAATTGGATCCATTCCTTCGTATTTCTCCTTTCACTCTCCACCTATTTACCACATTTTTCAGGCTTTACACTTTAAAAAAACAAGGTCCACTCTTGGACGCTGTTTGCGCTTTAGTGCTGTCACCCAAAATGAAAGCTAATGAAAATAAATTGGTAACCGATGAGCTACAGCCAACTTGAAAGTCTCTATTGCGTCCTCGCGGCGCTATCACGTTTCCTCCTTGACGTGGAGCGAAACCCGACACATATGTTCACTTCAATTTGAGCTGCCGAGAGCCAATCTGCATTGATTTACATCTTCCCATTGACTTAATATGAATATATGCTCCTGAAATCTTAGGTTGCAGTCTATTTGTGCACCACCTGATACTGCAAACATGCTGTAAACCAATAAACAGGGCAGGAAGATCTCACCAGCCAGGAGATACTGGTAGTACTGCACCAGGTCTGAGGCCTGCACCAGCGGGTGGTTGGAGCTGAAGGGCGGCTGCAGCTCGTTCCACTGCGGCGTCCTGTTCCAAACAACAACAAAAAACCATGGTGGCGATTAGGCCGTCGACGCTTTCTCCAGACCCGACAGTGACGGCGGCGCTACCTGGAAAGAGTCCAGCAGGCCCTCGGACAAGTGTTCAGCTCCAACGGAGAGTCGTCGCTTATCTTCTGAGCGGCGCTGACGGCCGGGGCTCCAGGACGTGCTCCACTAGGTTACCATAGCAACTAATGATGTACAGAGAGTCAACAATGGACTGCCTGGATTGATCTGTGGAGAAAGCAGCCTGTTTAGCAACGTGGGTCAGTTTTTGGAGGAGGTAAGTGCAGCAGCCGTGGCCGCACCAACCTTTCTCTCTTTTCATGCTGGGGTTGGTGAGGAACCAGGAGCGCGAGGAGGCAAAGACGGCGGCCACGCAGAATTCTCCTCCGCTGGATTTGCTCGGGGAGATCTGAGGCGGCGGCTTCGCCTTGCTTCAGTGGGGACGGGGACAAAAGAGACAAGTCGTGAGACAGAGTCAAACCAGCAGCAAAGGCGCTCCGTGTTGTCTTTAAACGTTCCACGTTCAAACGTTTAGTTCAAACGGAGCGCACAAACAAGTGAAAACAAGGAATTAAAGCATTTCATTCCATACATTTACAACTGCGTCTTTCCCCACAAAGGACGAGCTGCCCGCCTGTTTTTGGCCTCTATAATATTCACAGTGTGGCTCCGACAGGCCGTAGTGGAGGAATTCACACATATTGTGCTTATTTCAGGCCTATTTTTACCATACAAATGCATTTTGAAAGTGCGGATCCCTTTGGCGCCATGGGAAATGAGCCGCTCCAAACACAGGATTGTTTTATTTTGAAAATGTCGGGGATGTTTTATTGTCTCGGCGCCTGACTTCCTGTCTGGCACCTGCCACACCGTGCCAGCTTGTGCTCCGGCATCTGGCAAAAACAGGAGTAGTCCGTGTTGCGTAATGCCGGATCAGAACCGAGCACTTCCTGGGCGATGTGTGTGCGGAGACACGATTATCTTAGAGAGGTTTGATGGACATGATCTTATAACGAGAACCTCCCGACAACAACGATGGCCTGACTTTGTGTCGGCCACAGGAGGGAATTTATCGGGTGCCATTAGATTATTCGGCCCATCCGAGTTCCTCCACAGGAATCGGACACTTGAACGGGGTTGGGCTGCAACTGGGATCCCCATCTGGGAATGATCAGGGAACAGTAGTGAGGTCTGGTGTCATTGTCCAGCCCTATAACAAACCAGGACAGTAAAGGCCAGTCACAGCGGATCAGACATGAGCTGGCTGCTTAAAGACTCCTGGTGGTGTCACACATTCCCAGAGGGCCGTTTAACCTTGACCCCTGCAAACCGCCGCTCAGACAGAAACACAGCGTCGACCCTGACAGGCATCTCGTCCGACCCGTTGAGCGGAACCACAGGATTTAAAAAGCAAAGACTGACTTGCCACCTAGCAATAACGCAATGGCGCCGCGCGTAAAGTGAATTTCGGCCCGTTTAGGATGAACATTCAGGATGAACCGGGGTCCCGTCCAAAGCTCGGACCAATCCGACCCGAGTAGCAACAACGCCCGATGGCTGAGAACGACGATCAGAATCAAAGTGGGTCAGTTTTACAGCTCCAGGTGCTGAAAGTGTGGTTGCTGCTAAGCCTCTCCAAGTGCCGCCTCCCTCCTCGCTCACTTTGTCCGGCGGACGCGGCGGGAAGGAGGGATCGGAAAAATGGAGGTGGCAACGAGGAAGGGCTCGTGGTCTTTAGTCATGATGGTGAGGAAGAGAACGCCTCTGTCAAAACACACACTCTGAAGAAGAAATAGCCTTTTCCTCCATTTTAAAAATAGGCCGACATCCCTGTTAGAGGACGTAATATTTCTCCTCCCTGAAAAGAAAAACCAGGAAAGGAAATGAAAAGTTGTGCAGCGAGGCCGTTGTGTTCCAGTAAAAGGGAGACAGCAGCGAGGACTCAGAAACGGCCCAGTTGGCCAAGCGTGGGAGGCGTGAAGCCAAAGTTCCTCTTTGCTGAGGTGTTTAATTGCTGATGTTTCCCTCTCCGCCGCTGCTGGAAAATGTGAAACCCCACAAAGGAGCTGTGGGCTGAGCGGCTTCAGAAGCCCAGGAAAACAAGGAGCGTCCTCTGGAGCGGGCTGAGGTCGGCTCCTAAAGGTGAGACGACTGACGAACGTACGCGAGGAGACACGTGCAACGCTAACCGCCTCGTCTCCATGTCGCCTTTGGACAAAAGCTGCATAGCAAATGCTAGAAAAGCACCTTGCTAACACCAGCAGGGACCGCTGTAAATACATTTATGTATCAGCACATATAGTTAAAGGGTCTGTGACAGCGCATCATAACGGCGCTCCCGCTGTGGTCTCGTGTCTGATGAGCCGGGTTTGGGCCTCTCTGAAGGGGCCTCGGCTCGAGTGGAGCGAGGATCAGAGCCATGTTCTCATCTCCTCTGGGTCGGCCGACCGCTGAAGTTTGTTCATCTGTGTTTTAAATCATCCCGTCGCTCTTGATCTCACATGAAGTGGCTTCACAGTGTTGAGGCTTTTTTTATTATTATTCCTTAAAGGCGGAGAAGCGTGGTTCCCGGGGCCGAGGGTCCAACTCTCGCTGGGCTGTGGGGGAGGGTGAGACGTGGGACCTGATATCGATAGATCCTGCAATCTAAATGCACTAAACAAAAAGATGTTTTCCTCCTCCTCCCTCTGCGAGTTTCCCTTTGTGCCGTGCCCTTTAGTGGGGAGCAGAATCCATTTTCTTTGCAACTTTAATCCACTGAAGACTGCTCACATGCCATTTCCACTTTTAATTTAACAAATGAAGACTTTTGACTGAGCTAATAGCTTTTCCTCGAGGGTATAATTCAATCTGCGACATCAACCATCAAAGTCCCTTCGCATTACCCTGTCTGGGGCTAACAGGAGGCGCCTCCGAAGGCGGGGGGGCGGGGGGTGGGGGGTGGAAGTCCGGTGGCAGCTTCCATTTATTTCCAAGGCTGTCACAGTAAACAAATATGATGGCGCTCACTTGAGCTAGCGAGCCGGTGACAAAGAGCTGCGCGCCTGTCGATTCTGGACCCAGCCGGGGAGGGGGGGGGGGGGGGGGGGGGGGGGGGCGTGCACGGAGTCCAACACACCACAGTCATGGCGACCCCGGGGGAAAGGCAACAAGAACATGGAGAAGAAACTAGGACTTTTGTTCCCAAAGTCAGAACCGCTCTCCCCTGTCCAGTTTATTCCAGACTGCAGCGGCGGCTCGCCAGAATCTTTTGTGCCCACTCGAGGAGAAGAATCAGTCCCTCAACACAACATAGCTGCTAAAATTCTGTCCCGTGTAGCACCAATTTGAAATGGAAATTCGAGACATTGGAGACTTTATTGAGTTGGCGACATCCTGGAAGAGGAAATAAAATCAAGTCATGTTTGTAGGAACTTAGCGTGAGTGCTGCCACTGAAGCAGAAGTCAGCGAACGACCGCCCTGGTCCCCGTCCCAGGACAGAGACTATTAGAGAAACAATGTAACTAGCTCCACTTTCAGCGGAAGGCAGTTATTGTGAGGGCCGAAACGCTGATGCTAATGATGTGTACCTTTGAAAAGTATATGCTCTGAAATCACTGAGGGCCCAGGATTAAGCTAAGACAGAGAGGGGGAGGGAAAAAGCTTCAATTAAAAAGTATGAGTGACTGCCCACAACAAAAGACGAAACCCAAGACTTGGGGAAGGCACCACATGCTATTCATTTTCTAAAGTGAATGGAGTGGAGGGCAGGGAGCTGGAGAGCAGGGAGCCGAGGAGGGAAAAGTTCCCTTCACCGAGCCACTCAATCATCTCTCCATAAGTGACTCTGTCATAATGGGGCTTCTTTTAAAAGCTTGTAAGCATCTGATTTCACCAGCCAGTGTTGACAAGAGACTTGGCTTCAGTCCCCGGGAACAAAAACTGCTGCTTGAATAGGAAGATGCTCTGCCCTTGAGGCTTTGGTTCCCACTGAAGGGCACCGAGATCCAGCTGGGATGGAAACGTGGGCGATACTCCGGTGTTGGGTCGACGTATCCCTGATAGCAGAGGAACGCCATCGTTCCTGCTCTGCGCTGTCGTTGGATAGTTGCATAGCTCCATAGCTATTGCAGACAACTGAAAAGACCAGCGAGGACTTTGAGCCCTCTGGATAAACCCTCGCAGAGTCCTGAGGCCAGGAAATCCAAGCATTATCCCACACGTCGTAAATAGAAATTCTGATGGAAATGTGGATGGGAGCTGTGATTAATAAACATAAAAAAACTCCTTCAACACCACATTATTAGGTGACAAAACAAACCAAACAGTTAGCATTAGCACAAAGCTACAACAGGGCTTCATGCAACCAGAGTCAGTGACAGCAAACGCAGCTAAAGAGGGTGAACGAGCAGAAATGTAGCACGACAGCCGCTCTGGAGAAAGGAAGCAGCGCACGGCTTCGGATCACCTCGCTCCTGACCTCTCCTGGAGGAAGCCAGATTCAAGTTTTATGGCAGATGTTGAATCATCCCAACATTCATGGAAGGGCGATGGGGGGGGGGCACAAAAAGATGAAAAAGCCTCCTCTTTACTCCCCTGAGGAATGACTTCACAAACTCTGAAACGGAGCGGGAGACAGATGAGAGGTGGAGGAGGAGATGAGGATGGAGGAGATGAGGACGGAGGAGATGAGGACAGAGGAGATGAGGACGGAGGAGATGAGGACGTGGTTGCATGCTGCCGAGGGAGCCAAGGAGGGCAGAGGCAAAACTCACCATGGAGTTTTAATGGCAAAACATCCCGCCCCAAAGAGGTAGGGTCTTCATGAAGGACGGTGTGGGGGGGGGTAAACGGAAAAATCATTATTAAAACCTGAGCAAACACACTCTTCACATTACGTGCGCTCCTGACGCGTCTGTTTAAGTGCACAACGCGGACGGGGCAGGAAGCAGAAGGAGATGGATGTGAAAACCAGGGACGGCTCATCTGCTCTCTAAAGCGTGATACCATATACTTGGCAGATGCCGCACGTGCACAGACATATGTCATGTCTTGTTTTTGGGGGGGGGGTGGAGGTTGAGGAACAGTAGGATGAGTTTATGGAATGTGTTTGTTGGGAGACGCTAGCAGCACTTTTGTGTTTTCCTGCTCCGTTTGTGGCCCTTCATTGTCTGGCGAAGGGAGGGAGGGTGTGGACAAATGTGTGTTTAACTGTGATTATGTTAACAAGTGTGTGTGCGCGCGCGTGCGTGTGTGTGTGGGGGGGCTTTTTCTGGAGGTATTTCTGTCTATCTGACAGTTTGTGCCTGTTCCTCGTGTTTACAAGACATTAGGAGTGGGAGTGTGTTCCTGTGTTTATCCTGCACGTCCAGAGATAGTGAGCGAGCTGCGTAAACAGTTTACAGTAAATAAGCCTTTTCCCTCCGGCAATAAAGGTCCGATGAGACTGAACTCTGTCCCCGCCGGCGAACCTCCCCGAGTCATGAAAAACACCAAATTCCTGGTCCAACGCAGCGCTCTGCGGTGCTTCTTTTATCGCCTCCGCGGCATCCTCCCGGGCCCCCCCACAACAGCACGCACTCTTCAATTAGTCCTGGTCCACAGACGTGTAGCGGAACGCTACCCTGGGAGACGGGGAGCCGTAATTTGCCGTGGGATGTCTTTCTCCTGGAGCGCGGGATGACAAATGAACGTAGCGGTCGGTCTAATGGAGGCCCCTGGTAAACTGCCACTTATCAGCCAGAAGAAAGGAAGGGGGTCGGCCTTCGCTGTCTCGCCCCTCGGACCTGCTGAGGCCCCACTCCGGGCTTCCTGCCGGGTAAATGCACGAACACCACTGGGAGAGTGATGGGCGAATGGAGCGGGATCTCCATGGGGGAGTAAAGGCCACGCAGGCCCGGGAGTTTAGGAGACGTCCAGCGGGCTTCCTGCTCTTATGTTTTCCTCTGAACTGGAAAAAGAAAGAAAAATGACAACAAAGAGAGGAACCAAACGGATGCAGATGGATTATGAGCAATGATGAAAACAACTTCCGGAAAACCTTCAATTCTGGTCGCTAATTCCCATAAAATGCCTTTTCTTCCCATGATGATTGTTATTGCTCCGATGAAGAGCAGGTACGGGACAGCGGAACGCCAGAACCGGCAGGGCGGCGCCGGCACGTGGGCGAACAAGAGTCAAACGTGGCTCAGAGGGGTGAAGGGGCGCGTCGCGGGACAGCGTCGGGACACGGGGGAAAGGAGCGAGCGCACGTGCCTGGCGAGGGTGACGACCCCACTCCCGGAGAATAATGGTTCACACATTCATCTCTTAACCCGGTGACCCTAATAGCAGCTCCGCCCGGGCCATTAACGGGAGGGAAGGGAGCTGATTTGTGCTAACGGTTTAGCCCTGCCTCCATGTGCTGCCGGGCTCCAGGCTCCCAAAGCCCCTTTCCTGGTTCCGGCCTCGGCGAGATTCTCTAAGACAATGGATGTAGAGCCGCGCGGGCTGTTCCATTTGTATTATAGTAATCTGGGTGCACATCTGTGGCGGGTCACGGGGTCGCACTCACTCCCGCGCTGTTGTCTTTCTCATTACCTCGCCCGAACTCGGCTGTGCATTTGCGTCGGAATGTCATCAGCCGGGATTTGGTCAGGGGTGATGTTTTGTTTTTCCGCCTGTGACAATCTTTCCATTTGTCCGTGTCAGATTTAGACTGCGCGGACGGGATAAGTGTGCAGTGCTTTGGCTGCTTACAAATCCCAAATTTATCACTGACAGGCTTTTTGACAAGTTTAATCTGAGCCCCCAGCTGAGCTAGAAGTTCCCTGGAACATCTCTCTCTTCATTTTTTTCCCACAAATGAGGTTTGGACATCTGTGTCCTCTTCTTCTCTGGACTTTAATTAATCCCGGGCCAATTTCCTTCCATATTTGGTCAAAAAAGGAAACAAGATTTGGGGTCAGATCCGACACTCCTCTTCTTGTCCTGGGTCTCCCAAGAGATTCCGAGGACTAGCAGAACCCTGGCCTGACCTGGCCGTGTGTGTGTGTGTGTGGGGGGGGGGTTATCATGCGGATGCTGAGCCACATCCTATCTGTCTCCGTGGAAAAACCCCCCCAACAAAAATCCAAATTAAAACAGGAGGTTGTCCTGTGTGAATCCAAGGCTCTTCAGTTTTTAGGCTAGCACCCGGTGGTGGTGGTCTCAGAGTCTCCCAAATCTGGCCGCACGCACGCGCTTTAATCCGTCTGAAGCAGCGATGTGAATCTATTTGCACGCGCTCACGCACGCTGGGATCCAAACGGGTCAGACGGGCGACAGAGTCACGGCTGAGGTGTGAAGCAGGTTTCGTAACGCGGGGTGACCTTTGACCCGGATGGCATCAGGGCCACCGCTTGGTCGGTGGCACAACAGGTCAACTTTAATACAGATGTGGACGGGACAGTCGTGTTGTGAACGGGCAGCTAACGAGAGCTGTGTGTGTGTGTGTGTGTGTGTGTGTGTGTGTGTGCTTGTATACAAAGACAGCCTGGTAGTGAATGTAGGTTAAGCAGCTGGTGTGTTCCTCTGCCATCCTGCCAACAGGAATCTGCTCATACAGGTGTAAATACAGCTGCTGGACACACACACACACACACACACACACACACACACACACACACACACACACACACACACACACACTCTCTCTCTCTCTCTATGTCTCTCTCTCTCTCTCTCACACACATGCATCCCCACATGTAAAAAAGGCAGAGCTGGATGTACAGACAGACAGACAGATGGCGCCTGGGCATCCCTGTGTAAGTATAGCGTGAAAACATATGATATCACCCCAGACTCTTGGGGCCAAACCTGCTGCTCCACTCAGTGTGTGTGTACATGCGTGCATGTGTGCGTGTGTGTGCGTGTGTGTGGGGGGAGATCGGTGCAGCCGTGTGCATGCAGAAGCGGGCTGCACAGCTGCACGTCCCCGCACATTAATAGTGACGCCTCCTCTGGAGTGGAGCGAACGATCCAGCCGACCAGGACCGATAATGTCCCGAGGAGCCGACGGAGCCGTCCGACGTGCTTCCGCACACGCACACACACGGCGCGGCGGCGACGCAAACGCACAATTTTAGACTTTCATCAAAGGTGACGGCCGTTGCCAAGCGACTGCGCCGTGGTGACCAGGGGGAGTCGCTGCCAACTGTTCTCCGCTCATCAACGCCGCCACAAAAGTGGAGGAAAAGAATCCAAATGATAAATTCAAGAGGCGACGCTAATCATTCGCCGCGTCGCCTGACAAGGCGTGGCGGCGTCACTTCTTCCCAGAGGAAATATTCAAAAAAAGAATTGGCTGAAAACTTAAAAAAACTTTCTGAAATGAAATAACTCTTATTTTTCCATCTATAAAGTGAAATAAATCCCTTATTAAGTTAAATCTGCAGCTCCTGTCGCAGCAGAAAAGCTAAATGTTGTTTCTGTTGGCCGGAGAATCCCTCCTTTATCCTCCCTCCCAGCTTATTTATCGGGACCCCGCACCGCCTGGCTGCATCATTATAGCATTTCCCATTCAAACAGGGCATGAAAATCACATTTAAATGGAAATATTAAAATCTCCCCGTATTTGTGGAACCACCTGTGCTGTATGTAAATGTACTTAGCGAAGGCCTGTAGCTGCCGAAGCTCTTAAAACTACATGATTTCAATGCATGGCGAAGATCCGGGGGGGGGGGGGGGGGGGGGGTCAAGATGAGGCGAGAGCGGCGGCTCCAACGCCACTTCGTTAGCGAGCTCAACGTCCGCGGGTTTGCGTCTGGGTCTCGACACAGCGCGTTTTCCGCTCCGCAGCCCAGGAACGTGTTGATCCGTGTTTACCTTCATCCCACATGGAAATGAACGACGGGTCAGAACCGGTGAAAACAAGTGTGACGGGTTGGTTTTAACGAACTCATCCGATGCTCATTTCACCATTAAAGTGTTTGGGATTGAAAGACGTGTGATCTCTGCCTCCGCGTGTGCGTGTGTGTGTGCGTGTGTGTGTGTGCGTGTGTGTGTGTGTGTGTTGCCTACCCCGTGCGTTTGGTGATGGTTCCTAAGGTCATGGGCTGCTTGATCTGAGCCAGGGGCAGCACCACAGTGAGGCTGGGCAGCGGAGAGAGACGCGGGTTCCCCATGTTGTTGTTGCTGAAGTTGTTGTACGAATCCTGGCTGCTCAGTTTGGCTGGAAACACACACACACACACACACACACACACACACGCAGAATCAATACCATTCTCAGTCCCTGAGTCTGACGCCACATAAAATTGTTTATAAAAATGAAACTTTTGCTCCAAGAAATAAAGAAAAGATTGGGGGATTTTTCTTTTTTTCCACTCATATTGCAAATTTCACACACACACACACACACACACACGCAAACACACCTCACCCTGGGTTCAAGGCCGACTGATTGGAAATAACTAGCTCAAGATGCTACATCACAAAGGCTCGGCCTCTGCTCGTCGTGCCTGGCAGTCTGTTAATCAAGGCCAATCAACAGGCCCTGCACACACACACACACACACACACACACACGCGTCTCATCTCACATATCCTGTGCAGTCCTGGCACACATAATCAGGACGTGTCAAAGGGCGCCTGAGTGACCTTAAGCAGCTCCAGCAGCGGCGAGGCTGGAGCTGCCCCCCCCCCCCTGTTTACCTTTCACCTGTTAGCCTGCGTCTCATTGGCTCACTCGCCCTAGCGCTCTAGAAAAGGAACCATCTTCCGTCTAATAGTAACAACACATCGGACCAAAACATGCCACCGCAGACGTTTGAGTCCCGGGGGGCCTCGAAAACAAATATGTTTGCAATATCACGACAGGGAGACGCAGAATGTGAACGCCGCCGATTCAATCGGAGCCCAAGGAAATTTCCAAGTTCAAGAGCTTTCCAGAGAAATAAAGAGCGAAGCGGCGGGCACCCCCACAATACCCCCGCTCAATGTTTTCCTTCTTCCATTTGTTGCCTCAGCAGATGAGTGACAGCCGCGCTCCATAAAGCAGTGAAAGGGAAGTGGTGGCGGGGAGGGGGGGGGGGGCTGAAGGGACAAATAGAAAACAAGAAAACAAGGAGGACCTGAAAGGTAACAAAGGAGGAGGAGAGCGCCCGGTCATTATGTGGAAGGAGCGATCAAGAGGGGGCTGAATGGGAGCGGAAAGGGGCTGCTGAGTGTTTGGCTCCAGTCTTTTAGATCATTAACGGGGAGCTCGGAGCGGCGTTCCTCTCGCCAGGACGCCGCTTTGTCGGACATTTACGGCCACAATGCCGCGTGACCTTCGTGCACCGACCACGGCACTCAGGTCCCGGCGGGGCCAACCGACGGAGGTCCGGTCCGGGGCCGCTCCACAAAGCCCTTCACATGTCAAGACTGCTGCACCCTCAGAGCCTCACCTTTTGTATGGGGGGAGGGAAGCAGATGAGGGGTGGGGGGCATAAAAGTCTCTACAGGAAGCAGCTTGAAAAAAAAAAAAAAGAGTGGTGCTTCAACTTTAAGAGGGGAGTGAAGGATGAGGATTTAGGGAGGCTGGGTTGGGGGGTGGGTGTCAATAAATTTAACATCCTCGTCCAAAATGGACATTTTTCCATTATTTGCCGTCATCCCCATTAAGGATAAGCCTGTGAACAGGTGTTGGGGGGGGGTGACGGTCAATGTTAATCGAGTCATCACGTCACGCTGCCAGTCGGGGCCAAAAGGTCCTGAAGGACCGCGCGCCCCCCTCCTGAGAAGACGAGCTAATGTGGAACGTGTCGGAGGATCACGCTCTGGCTAAAGATGATACGTGAATTAGCTTCAGAGGGATGAGGTTGGCCCGGGGGGCGGGGGTGGGGGGGGTGGGGGGGCTATGGGACCTGTTTCAATAGTTCTATTAGCAAACATCTGTGTGTGAGGCCAAAAATGCTTCATCTTAAGGGCAAATGTGAAGAAAAGCCCAAGATTTAAGGAAATCTATAAGGTTTTTCTCAGAATGACGCGACCGAGCTGGTTCTAGTCTGAGGGTTCTCCCTGAACACGGGCCTGGACCCCCACCTCCACCCCCACCTCCACCTCCACCTCCACCAACCTTTTCCAATGGCTGCTAACAGAGGAAGGAGGACGGCGAGGCAACGGACCACGGGCACAAAGAGGCGAGGGCGAGGCGGCGGGACGCGAGGCGTCGGGCTCCAGACGCGGGCCGTGATTTGATTAATGACCGGGGCGTGATGTGCTCGTGAAGCAGTGGCACATGACGTCTCATGGAAAGAAGACCCGTCCATGCAAATCCGGCGCCGTCGCCGTCGCCGTGAGAACAGCCCCGACCCCGCCAAAAAGGTCCCGAGTCTGTCACCTGAGCCAGGGCGCTCTTTCTCCCTCGACCCATCCGTCCGTCCATCCATCCCCGCCTGTCTCAACAGCATTTGCATCCTATTCTCACATCAGACCTCTCTCGGGCTCCTTTGCGCGCGTTCCCTCTCCTCCGCCGCCCCCCCGTCACGCTATCTCATGTTGCTCCCAACTCTTTTAATCCCCGATTTGCATCCGATACAAGCGGGAGGCTCCCAATGAGGACGGGACGCGCTCCCAAGACTGCGCGTGTCAACACGAGCGCGTCCCATTTGAATCGGGTGGGAAGAAAGCGACACAAAAAGAATACAGGCCTGAGGTCTGGAAAAGTGCTGCGGGGGGGCCGGGTTGGACAGGTTGAGTGATGATCGGGGAATTAGCGGAGACCTCGAACCCGAAGATGAATTTGCAGCTGCGAGACGGAGGGAAAAAAAGGAGCGGGGAGGACAAGAAAAACAATACCAGGCGCTCCGCAGCACTGGGAGCGTTTTATGGTCCCATTTATTTTCCTTACTTCCTTAATTCGGCATCCAAAAAAGATCAAGCCTTCTCCGCTTTAATGAGCCGCCCGGCTGACGGGATCCGACCTCGGCCGCGGCTCGCCGCCCCGGACGGGCGCGTGTTTCAGAGTCAAGCAAATGCGACGCCTCAAAATGGATTCCTGCTCATCCATACGAAAATGGACCTCTACAAGGTCGCCGACATTTGCATGACCCCCCCCCCCCAACCCCCCACCAGAAAACGGAGAATTTGGCGCTCGCCGCAATCGGTATTTCTGGGAGTAGCAATCAAAGTCCTCGGACATCAAAGCAACTGTTGCACCAGGAAGGAGAAATAACGACAACACCGCAGGTAATTAAAAAAAACCAAAAAAACCACCAGGTGATGTTGGTGGGTCGGAAAACTGCGAGGGATCAAAGACCATAACCAACAATCCATCAAAACGAACCATTTTTCAAGAAGATCAAAGAAGCAACCTGACAGAAGGACTTATAAAAGATTCCAAAGCATGAAAATCATCATTTAATCATTGTGCCACCAGCAAACATCCGTCTCTTCCCACTCTCCTCCATTCAGAAGTTTCCTACATGTTCAAGGAGGGAGGGATTAAAGCAAGAGGAGGAAGAAGAATGAAAGGGGGTGGGGGGGGGTCTGTTCTACCATCCCAAATCCCCAAAGCATCATTATTAAAACACTCACTTCCACGGAAGGGGGGGGGGAGAGAGGGAGAGGAAAAACAGAAGAGAGGAGAAGAAACACGAAGACAAAAGGGAAGAAAAGGAGGAAGAGGGGAATAAAGGAGCGGGGATCCCCCCCCCCCCGCCCGGACCCAGGAAAAACAAATTAAAAGAGCCTTTATAAAACACAGATGCTGCAAAAAAAATAAACTTCACCCGATTTAGTGTTTTGCAAAGGAATCAGACAACTGGTGGAAAAACCATCGGCTGCTTTTTGTCTCCTCTTCCCCCCCCTCC
The DNA here is from genome assembly GCF_003711565.1 of Takifugu flavidus. Classification (NCBI taxonomy): domain Eukaryota; kingdom Metazoa; phylum Chordata; class Actinopteri; order Tetraodontiformes; family Tetraodontidae; genus Takifugu; species Takifugu flavidus. The sequence continues at coordinate 14,472,968 of NC_079531.1, read as the reverse complement.
CCCCCGTTAGGTATCAGCACAGAGGACAGATCTATCTCTTCACCCCCCCTCCGCTCTTCCCTTTGTGCGCTGATCCTGCTGGACTGCTATTTTAAGGCGGAGAAAAGCCGAGGTCAGGCCGGCCTGTGTGAAAATGGCTTCCTGCCCGGTCCCCCGCTCCCAAACCGCAAGCTAACGGGGAAGTTTTATTGGGAGTCCTATTTGGGAACTTTTTATTAAAGTTTCTCATGTCGAACGACATGAAAAAAAACACCCGAAAATCTCTAAAAAAGGCCTCTTTTTTTTTTTTGAAATCCTAATTTTGTCATTACATGTGAGAGCTCATAAACTCATTGAGCGTTGATGGGAAGTGAACAGAGTTTGGAATTTAGCGAGGCTAATTTAGCGATAGCTTCCAAATCCACGGGCTCAGATGACACGACCCCGTCTGTGCGCGAGCGGTGGCGTGCACGACTACGTCAAGTCGCTGTTTATAAAAGGCTCAATTAAAGCCTCGTCTGAAGCTCCGCGAGTGGAGCCCCCAAAATATACGGAACAGATGTGTCGTCGGGGAGGGACGCCCCGATCGATCGCACGCTAGTAGCACGCTAGCTCGCTGATGCACGCTCACGTTTCCACGTGTTTGGGCCTTCGGTCTGGGATGGCGGGAACAGCCGGAGGTCGTTCATGTAGCTAGCGCAGATAGCACGGAGCAGCTACAGCAACATCAAAGGCCCGGAACGCTTTTAACGGGAAGATTCTGGGATATGTGCACGTTTCACACTAGACTATATTTTAACAATATATATTTGCATTAAATATCATTATGAATTTTGTCAATTTGCAACCTTAAGGTGTGTGTGTGTGTGTGTGTGTGTGTGTGTGTGTGCGGAGGAAGCACGGGAAGCTTCTGACAGTTTTAATGTTAAAAACAATAAAAATTCCACATAGAAACTAGAAAATGTGTGAGACTGGAATAAAAAACCACTGATTTATGATGATTTACTGAGGAGGCCGTCATCAGTACTGACGAGTTGATTATTTTAGATCACACACACCAATGACAGGAAAATTCCGTGTTAGTCGGTCGGAGTATCGGGAATAGTAGCTGGATAAATGCTGGGACTGTGCGGATGTTTTAGGGTTGCCACCAGGAACGTGAACAATTGCAGTTCTAATTGTTTTAGAACGCTTCAGAACTTATTAGACTTTGTTATCGCGGCGGCACATCTGACTTTATTGGCTGTTTTCAGAAAAACAGGATTTGATTTGATTAAATTAAATTAGATCCAATTTTTATGTTGTTGATTCAATTTTGTCTCACAAAAAATAAAAAATAAATAATCACAGTTGGCAGGACAACGAGTGGGAGCAAAAAGAGTAAAAACAGGGATTATTTAGGTTTCTATTCAGATCCAATTCTATATAAAATATGAAATAAAACTAAACGCACGTCTTCCTGTTGCAACACATAAATAAGAAATAATCCAAAATCTACTGACGGAGACAGGAAAAGCGTCATATTCCCTCATTCGTTTACCGTCCATGGATTGTCTGACATTTCTGAACGGGCCTGATCCGAGGATGATGGATGCCGAGCAGGGAGGGACGGAGGCACCGCAGCTCCGGGGGCGTGACGGCGCCACGGCCAGAGTCTGATCAGCAACACGTTTTGTCCTCCCGTTATCAAATCGGGCTAAAATCGCAGGTGTCCTTCAAAAAGCCCGTGAAATACCTGCTGGACGGAGTTCAGGGCTTCTCTTCCCCTTTTTATTGTTGGGAATTTAAAATCGAATTCAAAAATGAGCCGTTTAAGACTGAAAAAGGATGAAAAAAGATCAGGAAATAAAGAAAGCAGCGGCGGAACGTGCGCGTAATGGTTAGATAATGAAATAATATTTAGGGAAACACTTTTAGAGGACGTAACCTTCGGGATGGCGAGCGGATGGGGGGGGGGAGAGAAAAGGTGTGTGTCAGGAAGATGGAGCCCCCGCAGGGGACAAAAGGAGGGATGTGGACCGCTATTGATTCTGCCACAATGGAGGGTTTGGGCTCTTCAGAGCGTGCACTTTTCACTCCGCGGAGGAAATAAGCTTGAAGCCACAAGTGCCGCCCGTGTGTGTGTGTGTGTGTGTGCGTGTGTGTGTGTGTAGCGAGCCAGCTTTATTTCTTTATCTCTACCTTCCAATTTTGCAAATCAAATAATGATGAGTGCAGCAGCGTGCACCCGCTGATAAGAGGGTTTAGCGGTTGCTCAGATTGAGTTATTAGGGTGCGTCTATAAAGGACGGAGGGCTCTGGTGGGGCCCGGGTGCCTGCCAACATGTATACACTCCCTGCTGGGTGTATTTTGGGTTGCTTTAAAAGCCCTGAAAGTACAGGGGGGCGGCTAATTCTGAGGGGAGGCAGCTCGCTCCGTGGCAGTGTGGGTTTTTTGGTGCCGAGTTCTCTCCTTTCACAGACTCCGGGGCCTCGGCGACCACCGCTAACGGCGGCTAGCTCACGTCGAGAGCTGAATCTTAACGGTGCGGCAGGTTGACGGGAAGAGAGGCGTTGGTCACGTCTCCGTGGAACGGCGATGTGCAGCGTGGGGGGGGGGGCGATTCGGAATGAGAGCGGAGGATAAACAGAGTTACACACGTAAACGGCTGAGGAAACCAAGGGAAAGATTAGAGCTCAGACGTTCTGGCTGGAGGAAGTGAAGGCTTTTAATGAACGGTCACTTCCTCCAGCTCACACCCCTCCCCTACCCCAACACCACACACACACACACCGCCTCACAACAGCCCCAGAATCAGGGTAAAAAGCCGTGCAACACAACTCAGACCGTCCCTCCAAAGGCCTGCTCTTCTCCCCGCTCTCCAGACCTCAGGCAATCCTGACCACACAGCGCCACACGGAGGACAACTCCGGTACTGAAGGCTCGCGGGTGCCAATCAAATCCAGAAGTTACAAGAAGTTCGTGTTCGTCTATGACCGTGTTTAACTGAAGACAGACGCGAAGGACGTGCGTGTTTGTGGGGAGCAGAGTGATAAATTGCCTGACAGTTGACGTGAGTAGAAGTATGAGTTCCTGTTTATTCCTAAACGTCTCCGGAGCACAATGCAAACGCTGGTGGATAAGGTGGAGGAAGCGATGCTGCCGTCGCTGATAAAACGTGTGAAACAAGAGCCCCAGCGCAGATTTGTGGCGTGGACGCGCACGCCGCCGTCTCCCACATCTGCCTGCTGAACGGCCGATATTTGCTCATAACCTCTCAATACTGTTTTATGTATTTATTTTATTGAGTCGCGAGGCAAAAGCTAAAAATGAAATGAACAGAAAACAGCATGCTGATGTATTTAAGGTCTCTTGTAAGGTCATTTTATCCATAACGTAGCAGCATTGTTTAAATAATTAGTATAGTAATAATAGTAATAATAATATAAATCTAATTTAGCATCGATACCTTTATTTATTCCCCACAACAGGAAGTTTTCTTGCCGACCGTGCTGATGTGTCGTTTTCTGTCTGGTGTCCGTGCGGGTCTACGGTCACGCGGCATTTCCGCGCGGCTCTATGACGGCGTAGATGGACGCCATGGCAACGGCGGAGGGAGAAGGGCGCAGCTACAAGAGTTTTAAGCTAATGAACATCTGGATGGGTAACGCTGCTTCAGAAGACTGATCCAAGACAGGCGGCTCATCCCGCTGAATGAAGCCTGGACCCCGACTCCGTCCCCCCCTCCCACAGTGTTTACAGGGATTTGGGATGGAAACGCTAACTGGCTGTGTTAAATCCGTGTTTAATCCCATCTTCGTGGAACAAGAGAGTTCCACATCGTCGACTGTAACTGTTTAACCGAGAGGAGCTGCACCGGCAAAAGCAGGGTCGCCCCGAGGTCGTGTACATACATGTCACACGCTAGCAGCTATGAGCTCATGTTTCCTTGGCATCGACCTCGGCGGAGATTTGCTGTTTTTCACCGCAGGACGATGACTGACGAGGGGGGGCGGGGGGGTGGCAGGCGAGATGAAACACAAAAAAAGAGCCCCCAAACCCAAATAAGCAAACCGTCGTCCTCTAATAGCAGAAAGGAAGTGGCCCTTTATCAACAAGTGAATTAACAGTTTCCCGTCACACCTTGTTTTCGGCCTCCCCTTTTTCTGTCTGAACCAGCGCCAGGGCCCACGGGGCCCACAGGGCCCCGCGCTCGGACCACCAGGGCTCCTGCAGGCTGAGGAAACAAATCTGTTGCACTGACTAATAGCCTTGTGTTGATCTCTTATGGCAACCAAAGAGCCGTGTATACACACAAAAGGCACCCGTGCATGCGAAGAGAAATGTCATAACAGTGACGAGAGTGTTGGAGAGAGAAGGAACGGAAGGAGGGGGGAGGGGGGGGGAACCACTTAAACACTGCATCCAATTCAGAGACCCGGTAAATAGCGATAAATTATTCAAAAAGACGCTTTAAACTGCACATCCGGCGTTCCTCCTGACGCAGAGAGTTTGGGTTTTTATAAATCAGACGCTAGCTGTAAACGTCCTCCTCTGAGGGGGTCAGGAGGCGTTTGACCTCTGACCTTTCGCTCGGGTTCTGTCGCCTCCGGGATCCCCCGGACCGATGTGCAGCTCACCTGCGGCGCGGCAGAAACCCGGGCTATTAATTTGATGAAATGAGCAGGAAAGCGTGGAGGCCGGACATTTCTGTCAGCGTTTATTGTACGTGCCTCCATAAACACCACATATTGCCTCTAATTGGAGAGCAAGTGGAAGCGCAGGCAGCTGTTTTGACCATCTACAGCTGCGGCGAAGGTGGCGCTCTCCAGAAAAACCAGGCCGGCCGCACAGACTGTTTTCCAAGCAGCGATAGAGAAGCACCCTCTGCCCCGTGCTCACAACGTGCACGTACTAATCGGGCCGCAGACAAACCGCGCTTTCAGGCACGGGACGGGCACCCCCGTGGGTCATCGCCTCCCATCGTGCGGAGGAAAGGAGACGGGGAGGGCTGGGGGGGGGGGGGTGAAGGACGCAAATAGCCTGTCCAGATTTGAACGGGGACGAGAAGACGGCGATTGCAGCCTCTATTTTTAGGCTTGTTGATGGCCCAGGCTGGCAGGCTGGAGAAGGATGTGTACTTTTCTGCAGTTCCTTCCCAAAAATCAACGCCGTCCGCGCTGGCGACAATCACAGAGCAGCTGTTGTGGCTAGGTGGCCCCCGGGGGCCCCCGCTCGCCTCGCCCCGCCCCCGCCCCGCCGCCTCCTGCCAGCCTGAGAACGCTCGCCCAAAACTCACACCCCAGCGTGCAAAAACAGGCGGAAGGCGGACCGCCCCGACGTGTTTGCATCCGGCGAAAATCGGGCGAAGCGACGGCGGTTTTAATCGACGCTGGTGGCGGCGGTGGGAGGAGGGGGTGGATTTTTTTTCTAAATTTACATGCGGCAGGATGTATGAGGCCAATCTGTCTTGGAAATAACAGAGGGAGAGACGTGCGCGGCCTCGCCCGCAGAGCGCTCGCCGCCGCGCTCCGCTCGCTTGTACTTTAGCGCCGCATAAATATACGGCCGCGCTGAAAGGTGACAATCATCGTGTCGGAGACGAGAGTTCCCTCCGCCCGGCTAATTTATCGCCCCGGCGATGACATCGCGCACGATCACATCCACCTATCCGGGCGTATCCAGAGTAGTAAAATATAAACGACAGCTTTAACGTGCTATGGAAAACGCGCAGGTGTTTTTAGAGACACGGAGGATGTTCCCACATTCCGAACGGCTGGAAGGTCGACGGCGAGGGGCCGAACCGGAGGGCACGGCACACGTGGCCTAATGAACCAGCTCCTGACAGCTTATCGGTCCTATAGGTGCCGACTCGCACTGGAAGGTGTTGAATGTTTAGGAGACGGCGAGCTGGTGTCTGTGGTTTGGAGAACCGCTGTGATGGAAGAGGTGTGATGTCAGACTCCAATTTCCTTTGGATTAGTATATAAACTGTACAAGTCCAAATTTATGAAGAGCTCCCATTTTGTCCAGAGCAGGCTTCATTTCCACTGTCCACCAGGTATGTCTCTCTCTCTCACACACACACACACACACACACACACACACACTGATGTATCACTGAGGACTAATTGTTGACAGGTGGCCTTAATGCTCTCCTTTGAAAGAAAGTGTGATTTACGAGCAGCGTCCCAGAGACCCCGGCTTTCAGCGCCGCTACTACCGACTTATCTTCCCTTCCCTCCGACACCCCCCCCATCCTCCTGTTCTATCTCTCCTTCGTTCCTCTCAGTTGCACCTCATTACGTGGCCCACTCACTTTCACCTCGCCGCCCCCTTTGATCAGTTTGTCCCGTTGCGTCTCTCGTGGCGGCCGAGCGCCGACGTCCTTTTAATGTCTGACGGCCTCTTTTTCAGCGCGCAGGAATGCGCGAGGATCATGGCGTCGGGGGTTAGGGAAGGGTCTCGGGTCTAGATGGGGGAGAAGACAGGAAGGAGAGAGGATGCGAGGGCGCCGTCGCTCAGGAGGGTGCGAGGGTGCGTTTGATAACGCGATGGCTTGACCCCGACCTCGTGGCCGCAGCGTCTCCCGTCACCTCCTCTCACTCAGCCCGAGATAACGCACATAAAAATATAGCAGTCGTCTCAGTGTTGTGCTCTGACGCGGCGACTAAACCGCAGCGCGAAACACCGACGTGTGACCTGAAGTCTAAAGTTCGGTTTATGAAATCCATCTTACACCGGGGCAGTTTCGACCCGTTTCTTTGGAGGGTTATCGGTCTGTTGACAGTACAGCTAATAAAGCACAGGGCAGATTCCTGGAAACCTCCGAGTAGCAGTTACAAACCCAGGTTAAACCCAGTCTGACCCTCATTCTGAGAGCTGGGCAGTGAGGTTAAAAAAGTCACCGTGGTTCGTGGTCGTTCAGGTTTGTAAAAACGAAGCAAAAGCTGCAGAAAAGTTCTGTGGAATTAGAACCGCTCCGTTTCTAATCTGGCGCTTCTCTGAACAGTTTATCGCTCGTTCGCCCCCCCCCCCCGCCAAAAATGGGTTCCAGGAAAAGCGCGATTAGCGCGAACCGTGATATTTTACGACGCGCGACACCTCGGGGGTCACGCGGTGCGGCGGACGCAACGTGTGTGTTTGTCATCTGCAGCCGTGCCAGACTGGGACACAGACTGGGACACAGACTGGGACACAGACTGGGACACAGGCCGGGACACAGACTGGGACAGAGGCCGGGACACAGGCCGGGACACAGGCCGGGACACAGAGCGGGACACAGGCCGGGACACAGACTGGGACAGAGGCCGGACACAGGCCGGGACACAGACTGGGACACAGGCCGGGACACAGACTGGGACACAGGCCGGGACACAGAGCGGGACAGAGTACCTGGAAAAGCCCTACTGAGATGAACAGTGAGGGGAAAAAACAAATAAAAATCTGCACGGACGCAAAGTGGAACTTGAGCGCAGCCTGGGGGTGGTTGTGAATGTGTCTGATAGCAAAGCGTTAATCAATGACCCAGCCACTTCATCAACAGCCCCCGCAGGCCCCCAGCCCACGTTTATGCCGACTTTTAAGCCAGCACCAAATTCCCTGTTCCCTGTGACCTGACGTGGGCCCACACTCTCTTCTTCTTCTGTGGTGGCACTAACATCTAACACCACCGTTTGTTGAGCAACTGCTTCCTATTTGCTTTACTTTATGGTTGAAAACAGAAGCACTGAAGGAAAATCACTGGATTTAAGGTGTCCTGGACACGTTGGGAGTGACTCCAATATCAGACTAGCATGAAGTCCAGGAGGCTGCTCAGAGTGAACGCTAATGCCCCTCACCGTGTGCAGCGGCGACCCCGACGGGCTGCCGGAGAGGCCCGGTATGGGGCTAGAGCGCCCTCCGATTCCTCCTCCTCCACCCAGGATGCAGCCGCCTCCTCCCATGCCTCCACCACCTGCTCCTCCTCCCACGGCAGCCGCCCGATTCAGCTCCTGCTCGATCTCCTCGAGGCCGGCGCTCTTCTGGAACCGAGACATTCGGTTGACCACCGGGGGGACATGTGCGTGCGGGCGCAGGGAGCGCCGCCATACGGGTTGATAGGAAACACGTGGGTGGTGCCTCGGAGGGTGCTGATGGCCACCCAGCGACTGTCCTGGGTGAAACACATGTCCTGGACCTGGGAGCAGAGATCGAAACGAGCGGTTAGAGAGGCCGAAGGCTGGAGCCGTCAGATAGCGACGTCCCTGTTTTAGAAAGGGTTCAGTGAAATAAATATACGCATGTGACAGGACTCGGTACCGAATCGCAGCCTGGATCAGCTGTCTGACGGATACACAATAATGCGAACACATGTCAGCTGAACGTAACACCGCTAATCACAGCGCTCTTCAAGAGCTTCGATGACATTAACAGAGAACATCTGGAACATCTGCGACCTTTACCTACTTCGGGTTCTTCCGTTTCAGTGGATATGAGCTGGATCAGAACCAGATCCACCTTTTCCTGTCCTACCGTAAAGTTTCTGGCGCTGCTTCTCCATTTACTGAAAGGTTCTGGAGTTTTGAGCCCAGGACTGAGTCCAGGAGCCGACAGCATAATGAGCTACTGTCTTGCTAAATCAGGCCCTGATCGTACGCAGACTCTTCCCTTCATATATACGTGGCTCGGAGCGGCCGCGCAAACAGAACCGAGCATATTGTAATTAAGATCCGGGGTTCCGCTGCATCCAAGTGTTTGACAAAACATGTCATTTGGTGTAAAATACTAATGAGGTTCCAATTAGGAAGGAATCAGTACAAATACTTTAAAGTTGCTAGATGAGAAACGTTGGATAATATCATTCCCTTCTGCCTGGGAGACTGCACAGACTCAGAGGGTTTTTTTTTATTTTTCTTGCACAAAAAAAAAGGAATGCACATCTGGAAGTGTATCTCTATCTTTACCGGCGCTTTAAAAGCTCCCGGCAAAGTGAAAATGTGCAAATGTGTACGTTTGACTGCGGCCAAAAACCCAGAAGATTTGACGGCGTCCTTTGTTAGGTCTTCCCCCTCAAACAGGGAGCGACTCAGGAGCAGACGCTTGCAAAGATAGGATCTCCCGGAGCATGTCAGACATGCAGGGAACCAGACAGATCGACTGCGGGAGACAATGCCAGTACGGGACGGTGGGAGAGGGAAAAATGCACCGACACAAAAGAGTCAGAGCGATCGGGTGATAGCGCGCTGGATCCCCGTCCACCGTTTGACATGTTGAAGGAGGCCGGTTGTGAGGAAGGAGGACCGGGCTGGATGGAAATTAAGACGGGGCCCAGCAGAGGAGCTCGGCCGCGCTCGGCGGGCAAATCAAGCGAGCGTTTGTACCTGCGGGCCGGTCTCATCTTTCACCGGGTCAGGCTCGGTAATCGTCCCCGGCAATGACGGTTAATGAGGCATCCTCGGCATCCCAGACAGCGGCCTTGCTCCGCCTAGATGAGTGAGAGAGGAGGCCCGACCGGGCCGGCTCGGAGCTGAGAAAGAGCTACTTTGTGCGCGCCGTAATGGGTCGTCACGGAGCTGTCAGGGAGCCCAGCGCGAGGGGACCGTTTCTATCGGGCGGGACATCGGCTGGAAGGCTGCAGTGGCGGTGTGACGGCCAGCTACTGCAGATATCAATCAGCCTGAAATGATCTTGAAAAGGCGGAATGTGAATGTGTCAGTGTGGAGGTTGTACATTCCACGTGAGGGGGGGGGGGGGGGGCGGGGGGGTTCTGGCCTTCCCTTCTGCAGGAAGACAGACGCCAAAATCTGTGATTAATGCGTCTGCGAGCGAGGAAAAGCAGAGGGTAAGAGCGCAGGGTGCCGATGGTGAGCGCTGCTTTCCCGTCCCTGTTACAAATGTGGCGATCGGCACAGGCCCGACACACCTGACCGGGGAAACCTGGCGCCGGAGAAACGGCTACCGAGAAGGAAAGGGAGATTTGGGATATCGGATTATGTAAATGAAGGCAAACACAGGGAGGCGAGACGCAATCACAGCTGAAGGTACAAGGCCTGGAGAGCTGCCCCCGTAACCTCGGCGACAAGCCCTGGCCGCTTTGCCCCGTGGCTCCACTCTCATCTACATTCTGGCCTTCTTTCAGCCTCTTACAGCTGTTATCAGCTGCGGGTGTGTTTACCTGGCCTCGGGTCACTGACAGCCCGCCGCATGTTTGACCGCTGGAGACAGATAAGGCGTCTCCCCACCCACCTAACTCAAGACTTTATCACTCCTCGCTCTGTGTCTGAGCATGTGTGTGTAAGAGAGAGAGTGTGTGGCGATAACCCCCTGGCCCAGGCACTCGGCTGAGGCCGGCTTTCAGTGTTTACAGCGGGTCAGATCAAAGCAGGCTCAGCGTGCAGCCGGTCAGCGGACCTGCCGTTCGGTTACACATTAACTCCAGGCAGGCAGCCAGAATGTGTGTGAGCGATAGCGTGTTTTCCTCGTCAATAATCCTGAACCCAACAAGGCCCGAAGTGGCTTTGTTGGATAACTAAGAAAATTTACAGCCGAGACGGCGGGAGGAACTCGGAGAGCTGAGATGTTACCGCTGTTGTTGCCAACTGGTGGTTTTGCTTAGAACCTCAGCAAAGGCCGCGTCTCCACGCTCCTGCAGCTGTTTCTGATGAGGCGTTCGACACACGGGCAGATTCTGCTGAGGTTGTTTCAGATTATTAAAGAAAAAAACCACCTGTGCTGACTTTCACCTGGATATTCAGCATCATTTATGCACGCGGCCACGCCTCCTTTCTGTCCAAATGGGACAAAAACCGGAGAAGGGACGTCACAAAGCTCTCTGACCACAGTCGTGTGTCCTGTGGCAGCAGGACGGGAGGACACACATGATGACTGCTGTTCCAGTCGGTTCAAAGGACAAACGGGTGATAATGCGCTCCAGCCTGGCTCCGCGCTGCTAACGAGTGTAAAACAGAACCAATAAATCTTGAACACACCCACTGACAAACAGCAAGAATGTTTTTGTTGGTAATCTTTGGCAGCGGCCGACGTTCTCCCATCATTTCTGTTTTAAATTTGCTGTGGGAAACATTTTAAGCTGAAGCCCTCTTTATACAAACAGGCTTGTTTTGGGGGTTTGGGGCACTTTATTTAATTAGCTGTACAAAAAAACCCCAACTAAGCAGCGTTTAATGTGTGTGTGTGTGTGTGTGTGTGTGTGTGTGTGTGTGTGTGTGTGTGTGTGTCTCAGACCTTGGCCTCCGTTTCCCCTCGATGTAACGTATAGAGATGGTGCACGGCGCTCTGTGAGGACGCCCAGGGGTGGGTGAGGATCTGGAAGACGTGGAAATCGTGTCCGAGAGCGTCGGCAGTCACCAGGAGCATCCCTGCAAAGAACACACGGGCTTCAGGAATCACGGCCGTGACGCCACCCTGTCCTCAACGTGCAGATATGATTCGTCTCATCCGCTGGTTTCCGGTTCAGCAGCTGCCATCTTACGGCACAACGTACATTTGGCTTTTGCATTCGACAAATGCGATCCCTCTTTTTTGCCCAACGCAGATCAATTAGCCAAATAAATAATAAATAAGCTGGGAGCGCAGTCAATAAATGTGTTTTAAATCAATCAAAGCGGCTCCCTGAGAGGATTGCTCGTGCTTTCCCCAGTTGTATTATGAGAAATCTAACAGCAAAGTGACTTGTTAAAGGGACTAAAAGGCAGAACAACCCGGTGCATCACCTCCAACTGGACTGGAGTGAATTCCAAAGCTCAGGACTCTGCGTGGTCCAGCGGCAGGTGTGTCCAGCGTGTGTGTTCCACCTTCCACACAGGCGACGCTAGCTAGGCAGCGCGCTTCTGCCACTTCCTGTTCCATTTCCTGTACCCCTCTGGTTTTTAAAATGTCTTAAAACTGCATTTAGAAGAGAATTTGTGCATGTTTGAACAAGGAAACTGACACATTAACGCCAGCGCTCATCAGCACACAAGATGATGAGTGTCTAGAAAAGAGAGAATCGCATCCGCATATGGTTATGGGTGTGTAACCCCCCCTACCGGTGACATGCCCGTTCATTTGGTCCTCTTTTATTTGAAGCTCGTCAAACTCCAGAAAGTATAGGCCCTCGCCATAAACAACATGCTCAACAAACCACACCAGAACAAACGTGGAGCTAAACTGGCCCGGCGTGGACGAACGCCACACTGGAGCGCAACCCAGAACCCACCCAGAGGTGTTTGGAGATGCTGCAAACGAACCCCGCGGCCCGGCCCAGCCCGGCCCGGCCCGGCCCGAGCCAGAAAGCCGGCGGCGCCGCCGCTGATGCAGATGGGGGGATTTGAAATAAATGTCCAGACGACTCCCAGGCACGAGTGATATTAAAGTAATTAGTAATTTCCCTTTGAGTTTTTCACAGTGGAATCTTTCATGTGGAGGCTGCAGTAGGTTTTAATTAGTGGCGGGGCTTTATTGGGTGGCACGTGAAATGGGAAAAGAGGAGGCTGGAATGGCGCGGGATTAAAAGGACTCGGCAACACGTGACGGAGATGGAAAACACTTCTCCGGGAAGAAGAAAAAAGCAAGTGCGCTGCTAAATGCTGCACATGATTCATAGATGAAAGCTTTGGTGAAGGGGCGGATTGTTTTTGGGATGCTGCAGGGAGGGAGGGACAGATTGGAAGCACTCTCGAGGTCATGCAGGTTACCCGAGGTGGAGGGGAAAACATCAGAAGCGCGGCCAAGTGAAGTGTGGATTAAGACGGCGGTTAGCTATTCATGCTGTATCAGAGCGACCAGAAAGCCATAGAGCTAAGGCGCAGGGCCCGTAAACTCTTCAAAACCCACGCCCCAAACGAGGTGCCAAGCCACAAGAAGAATTTGCGTCAACTTGGAATACAGAGGAAAAAAGAAAAAGAAAAAGGACGGGGCCCTTCTAATTATAGAGTCTGGAAACGGAAGCGCAGGGTGATTAGGAGTTGAGGCGCTGCGGTGTGTTTATCTGGGAGCTTCCTCTCCCTCTCCAACACTCGCTCCCCCACACTCCACTCCACTTTCTTTCCTTCCTTTCTTCCTCCTCTCTGTCTCGGTCGGGCCCTGCACCACCCAGAGGCTGGAGGGGAACGGTCCTTGGGTTTCTGACGGATGAGAGTTGGCCGCGGTCCTCCGGCCGGGGCCGGGCCGCTCTCTTCTGCTGATGGCACAGTCTGGGCTCCAAAAAAGCAACAGCTCAAAGGACGGCTCTGGGAGCACAAGTGGCCCGGGACTGGGGGGTTTTGCGGGCTTGTTGAAATACAGAGGCCCTCGCTGTGAGGCGTCAGTGGGTTAGCCTGCGGCAAAGCCAAATTAAAAAGCAGCTGAGCCGTTCGAAGAGTGAAAAGAGAAAGTTTCAGGGAAAACAGAGGTTGGCCGGGGCAACGCTTGACACATCCTATTTATAACACCTCCACGCAGAGGTTACAGTGTTATTTATGATGTTTTAATACCAAAATCCTGGCACAGGCACTCGGGCTAGCGCTAAACTGAAAGGGATGGCTTCTAATTTGCCCTATGTGCAAGACAGACGTGCGGGACGCGAGGGACATGATATAATCACTTCCCTAAATATCCGGATCGTTTGGCTTCTTTTCCTCCCTAAAAATGGGGTTTGTCTTGTTTTGCTACAGGCATTAATGTCCCATCGCTGACCATCCAAACAGAAAACATCTGCTCGGTCCCAATAATAGTGGGAGGATGTTTCATTTGCAAAAGTGGTGGGGCAGGCATTAGTTCAGAGGCAGATGTGATGAGAGAGAGACACTGGCAGAGAGAGAGAGAGGGAGGGAGGGAGGGAGGGAGGGCACGACTTGGCAACACAAAAGGCCACAACAAAACTAGTACCCTTTCTAATTAACAACACTAGGCTAAAGAAAAGCTTTGAAAATCTCAAAAATCTCAAATTAGAACCATATGGAAGACATAAAGCTCACAAGATGGAGTACTTCAGGGACTCTGATAGCTCACGGTTGCTGGGACACATAAACTTCAGAGCAAATGAGTCCATCACGCAAATGAAAGAGTATCTGCTCGGTCTTCAGGAGTGGCAATTTGTGGGGAAGGATGGCGCTTTTTGTGTGACTGGAACATGTGCTGGGCGGGTACAACACGGAGGACGCCGCAGCGACGTCTCACACCAGCGTTCGTGCTGTGGCGAGGGAGCTGACCACCAATACGCATCATCGTTGAAGCCGATTGGTCCATTCAACCCTACTCAAGACAGACGTACAGACTAATTAGACACCAATCATTGACAGAACCCGCTGAAGCTCACACATACACACCCAGATTCATTTGTAATTGACTGATTTTGGTCACACGGACCTCAGGGTTCAGTGAATATAGAGCGGGGTGTTTACATATTTGTTTGTTTAGAAAGGAAAGAGAGGTGGTGTTGTTCTCCTTCTGCCCGCCACTGGAGCCGGCCTCTGGTCCTACTGGACCTGCGTGAACTCCGCCCCGACTCACTGCCCACTAATCCAGAGTCCCAGTGAATCCTTTTCCTTCGCTTTCCTCTGGTGTTTTTCCCAGCAAACATGTTCTCACAGCAGCTTAAAGAGAACTTTAACACCAGCGCCCTTTTGATGCCATGTTTGAAAATCCCCAAAACAAATTGTGCCTGTCCACAACCCCCTGATAAAGAATTTGGGGCTGTGATCAGCACTTAATCCCCTTTCTGAGCAAACACGCAGACACCGGGGCTGCGGAGGAAAGCTCCTCGCATTTCCTCCGCCTCTTTTAAAATACTTAAGACTTCTGTTCGGTCGCGTTAACTCACAAAATCCCTTTAAACGTTCACCGCCGCTGGTCAGAGGTCCGATTTCACGCCGCTGCGACCGTCCGCTGACCAAACACAAAGAAAAGAGGAGCCTGCGCATGTGTGGCGGCATCAGAACATTTGGGTTTTTAATTTCAGTGTGGAAAAAAAAAGCTTGGCAAACCAACAATGGCATGAACCAGCTGTGTGTCAGCAACACACACACACACACACACACTCACACAGAGGACGCCATTTAAATTCAATCGAAACGACTGAGATAAAATACCCGCGTTCCCCCGAGAATGGACCTACTTTGAACACGGAGAGTCAGGTTTCGGCATTTTCGGGACCACAAACTGGGAGCGAGTCAGACAGCGCTGACGTTCCCGGACCCATCAGGAAAGGATATTAGCCGGTTTTATGTCTCTGGCTGCTATTCCAGCTTGAATTGGACTGAATATTCGGGGGGGTTTCATACATATGCAACACCATTTGAACTCGGAGCATCAGGTGAAGCCACAGGGATGGGTTTTTCCATAATAACCTTAACATTATCAGTTTTAATATGAACAATAAAGAGGCAAACCCGACACGGTCCTGAATCAGAACCATCTGTCGACGCTGTTGCCAGCACAAACAAAGCAGAGGTCCGATCACAGGAACACGAACACGCCAGTTTACATCTCCCCCATCTCGCCACCCACCTCCACACACTGGAAAGAAGTTACAAACGAGCTGCAGGTCACCGCCGCGCGTGGGCTGCGAGCGAATCCATCGTACTGGGGAGTCTGCTGTCGGAGGCGGAGAGATGAATGTCCGTCCGGCGAGCTTCCCCGAGTCCCCCTGGCCGCTCCCACTGATAGCAGGTGACCAGTCACCGCGTTTCAATCCCAATAAAACCACTCTGGAGTTCAACCGTCGGCGTTCCCGAGGCCTGGAAGTCACAGGTGATTTATTCTAAACGTTCACCGCCCGTAATTCCTCGCACGGAAAAGTTAGTGGCACTGTCTCACTGGTGAGAAGGTTCCCCTGGTCGTCTTTTCAGGACGTCGTTTGGATACATCAAAATAAGTTATCAGCGAGGCTCGGATGGAGCCGTGCGCTCATGCCTCGGGACGTAGTGGCGCGAGACAAACGAGGTGAATTACAACGTTCTGCAGAGAGACCCGTTGGCCACGCACGGCCTGAAAGGATGGATGACAGGAGGAGGCGATAAAAGAAGCTAAAGCATCTGAGTCATGTCAAAGGTTGAACCGTGCGATCAGCTTGGTTTCAATCCTTCGTAGGAGGAGCAGGAGGAAGAGCGGTGATTGACAGCTGAGTCCTGCTAACAGGACGCTGGACAGGTGGAAACTGGATATTAGGGTCGCTACAGCAGCGTGCCTGGATATCTCTCCCAGCCCCTGGCTTGCATAGGGGTGTTGAGGGTATAGTCACCACCTCACTACTGCACGCCGGACACCACCAGCGTGCTAACACCCCTCCCCAGCGCAGGGGGCCACCTCAGAGCAGGATAATATGCAAACCACAGACGCCTCCAGGAACGACTGGAGGAACGCGACAGCATTCCTGGAATATGGTGGATGGAGCTGGCCTCACCCCAGTGAACCCGAAGGATCCCGGGCAGCGTTTCCAGGTAACACAGGACGACCTCAGACATCCGTTTTCCCCGTCTCGACATGTAATATGGTGGCATTTTAATGTCGAGGCCGACCGCCGCGTGTTTGGAGCCATTTCCTGGTCTCTGACTCAGGCCTTGGAAAGTTTGTAAAAGACTGCTCTAAATTCAGTCCCCAACTTATCAGTCGGGGAGGAGCGAGCTTCCACTGGCGGCGCTGAGAAGGCTCCGGCAGCGAGCGGCGCAGTAAATCAAGCATCGGTACCAGCTGCGTCACGCTAATTACTGTCTTGGTGTGAAGACACGACTCAATCCATGCTAAATGTGTGGCTATAAATGTGCGGCTGAGAGAGGACGCCTGTGTGCGGGGAATTCCCCTCGTGTTCAACATGTGCGTGCGGGTCCGGGGGTTTTTGTCGACGGCCTGCTTTCTTTCACACATCAGTGGGATGGAGGGACAGAGTTATTACACCACGGAGAGTTGTCCTGACGGTGCAGCTGCCTCCATGGTCAGGCTCAACAGGCCAGCCTATTCATTAGATGGGCCCGCTCCTAAAGCAGGGCTATGGTTTATGGGACAGTTCAGCCTTGATTCATCAGACATTATTTCTGGCTTTGATGGAAAATTAAAAACACAGTTTGGATTTTTCTTTTTTTAATATATTCCAAAGGCAAGACTGGAAGAATTCTCTATGTTCTTCTATATGCCAACAGCAGAGTGGTGCTGCATAGATGACTGTACACTTACTCATTATTAGAGCCAACTTCCCAGTTATTCCAGGCCTGAACGAGGTTCTGATGCTGTTACCCAGCCCTAAAAAGCAGGACCGGTCCAGTTTGCTGCTACTTGTGGACTATTTCGAGAGGTCAAAGTCTGCAAAGAGAACGAACTAAAGAGGAATCAGACGTGGCCCCCCCCAGCGCGGAGCAGAGGGCGGCGACTCCTACGGTTTCTGGATCAACTGCTACATCTAGTGCCAGTCACAGTCAAAAAGTCACGCTCGAGTTGTTGGACAATATCGCAGTCGTAAAAATATGAGCGTGTCCTGACCTTGGCGCCGCACCTAACAATCAAGTCAAGGATCGTTAAGGACAAGTACAGAGGACGAGACGTGAAAGAAAACAAGCAGACACACATTGCAGCTGTTAAAGAGGGCGCTTGGCCGCTGCATTTCATCTGCGTCCCTCTAATTACACCGCCAAGAATAGATCCGCGGATCCGCCGAAGCGCCAGCCGCCACACCAAGACGCGGCGGTCGCCGCTCCGCCCTCTGAACGGCCTCCAACACACACAAGCCACTGGGGTTTCTTACATAACTCTTCCCAGCCAAGACTTCTGGCCTTTTCAGCCTCTGTTGGAGTCAAATCATTGTTTCCTGCTCAACTCTTGTTTGGGCTTGACCGCCGAGGAGGAGGAGGGGGGGGGGGACGGACCTTCGGCGTGAGCAGGAGGGCGGTTCGGTCAAAGCCACGTCCCTGGAGCTGGAAGAGAACTCAGACCACTGAAGCCATCGCTCAGGATTTGGGGGCTCTGATGAAACTGCAAAGTCTCTAATTATGGGACGCTCGATGGCAGGCTCCTCTGAGAAGAAAATGAATTAAACTGCGATGAAACTTTACACTCCAGCGACTCTTTAACCTCACTGCACATGCTAACTGCGACCTTGCTCCAGTCCAACAAAGACTCTATTTTTAGGGCGGCCGTAATCTAAACACGCGTTAAATGCTCAGAACTGTCTACTCAGCAGTTTGAAGCCAACGCTCACATGTTCTGTGATCACTTGAGGGTGGAATTCTACACACATGCATATATTTTTAGCTTTCATAAGCAATGACAGAGAGGTGGAGAGATGCTAAACCGGGGCGCCCAAATCCAAGGCCGGGTTTTGTGTCCGACTGGCTTTCACCTGAGATCCCAGGTTCATTGGGGGACTGGTACAACAGAAAACCCGGCTCTGCTCCGGCCCAGGACCTCACCTATTCTACCTTCACGTGCACGGTTCATAACTGGACTTCTAGGTAGGAAAAGACCGCACGTCTTTTAACAAACAATAAATATACCGTCGTGAAGGTTTTTGCAGGTGGATTTACAGCGAAAGCGTCAGAGATGAACGCACGCACGGGCTCCTGATGTTCGGCCACAGACATCAGGTCTGGAATGCAGAGATTAAAACGTGTGATGTAAAGCGGCCTTAAGCTGCACTGGACTGGTTTGTGTTCCGCGTGCGGGTTTTTGGTGAATCGAGCGTGGGAGAAGGTGGGCCGGGGAGAAAAATGCCTCGTCTGACTCAGGCTGCAGTATCACTCTGTTCACACTCAGATGGAGCTGCTGAGTTCAGACATAAGTCTTTATGAAGTGAAGGATTCTTGGGACTCGGAGGTCATAGGGTGAGAGCCATCTCTCAGCAGCTCCTTTATTAACTGCACATGCACGCATCATATACGTGAAGATAAGGCTCACACATGCCAGAGTCACGGGACCATGCACGGCCTGACACGTCGTGCGCTCCATGAGCCGGCCTTTCCGCGCCTTAGAAAACCACTACTGTCCCTTCCCTTCGGAGGCGGAAAGGTCGGCGAAGCTGGGAACGCGGGAAGTGTGGCAGAGAGGAGGGAATGGTTGATACATGGCGGTGGAAAATGTGCACGGGGAATTCAGAAAACAGCGCATGCATTGGATTTCAGAAGCTTGGACACATCTTGACAGGCAGCAGGTCTAAAAGACCAAACCATGTAGTAAAAACACAAAGGAATGAAGCAGAAAGACTTCCAACCCTGCTGGGACCTCGGAGCGCCTGTGAACACCGGCAGGATTCAAAGGAAATGGTGGAAAAATCTAGCGTTCTGCTCATTTCGGCAGGAATCTGCCCTTGATAGACAAATCAAAGATTATAAATCCATGCGCCATCCTAAATATGAGGCTGGAATAGAAGCGTCTCGTCTATTTCTATTCATATCGCGTCTCTTTTCTGTGGATCTGATGGAGGCCGGTGTAGCTCACAGGCCCCGTTTAATGACTGCACGCCCGGGTTCCCGTGTGACGTGCACGTGCGGCCTGCGCTGGTGAGCGGAGCAGCAGCTCCACTGTGGAAGACATGAATCAACGGGCAGATCTGGGTGCGATAGGAGTGCTGCAGCCCAGCTGAGGAGATGGGAGGAGGCAGCCAGAAGCCCCTTCAGAGCTGAAGGAAAGTGTGATCACCCTTCTGCTTTTCATGGCTTCCAAGCTCGCCAGAGCGCTCCCGTGAATGAGTGTGTGTGTGTGTGTGTGTGTGTGCGTGCAAGCGGGTCTTACCACTGGGGTTGAATTGCATGCAGGATATGGGTTTGTCATGAGCTGGGAAGTGAGCCACCACTCCCTCTCCGTCCGAGTCCTCACTCACCAAGACCTGGAGTACATATACAGACGCACGTACAAATGCACACATGCCCCCCACACACACACCCACACACACACACACACACACACACACACGCACAGAAAAATCAAAAATCATTTTCTAACAATGAGAACATTGAAGCCACAATGGGACTTTCCCTCCCTGAAGGATTTCTCTGCACATTTTGGTTTTGGTCTGATATCATCGCCACTGTGGGACGTGTTGTTGGACATCACCTAACAGGGGAACCGCAGCACGCTAGCGTTCCTTCTGAATGTGCCATCTGCCCTCTTGTGGCTAAACATAAACCTGCTTAGCTTGAAAACAAAAGCAGTGATAAACCCCTCAAACCCCAACCTGATTAGAGCCAGCGTTTAAGCCAGAGGATGCACGAAAAGTATCCAATGATAGCGCATTTCCTCTGCTGCGACAGCAGTTTTTCCCGTAAAACAGCCAGAATGTAGCATTTAAATATATCTTTAGTATTCCCGTTTTATATCTGGACAGAAGGAAATCGCATTAAAAGTCACTTTACACAACTGGAGTTGGTTCCTGGACGCCTGCGTGAGGATGGTCGTCAAGAGAAATCTAATAAAGGCTCAGCTGAGATGTGAAGCTGGCAGAAAAGCCCTTTAGTCACAAAGACACGTTGGAAATGAGTCCAGACGTGGGACCACTTTATGTGAGAGTGAGAGGGAATATATTCAGTGGGTTAAATATGGCACCGGTCTTGCATTTTAAATCGGAATTTGTCCAAACAAGAAACAGCCTCTAAAGGAGGGTTTCGCCACAAAAAAAATAACATGAAAAAACAGAGGAAAAAAATAGGGGGGGGGAGAAGCGAAAGAAACAAAGAGGCTGGTGACATGAAGCAGATCACTTTTATTACAGTGCAGGCGGACAATGTTGTTCTGTGAGGGAATCCTGCTGGAGCCCTTTGAAACAGGAGCGCACTCC
This sequence comes from Takifugu flavidus, assembly GCF_003711565.1. Lineage (NCBI taxonomy): Eukaryota > Metazoa > Chordata > Actinopteri > Tetraodontiformes > Tetraodontidae > Takifugu > Takifugu flavidus. The sequence continues at coordinate 14,452,290 of NC_079531.1, read as the reverse complement.
AGAGGACCCGGCGGCTCGCTGCACACCGGAGAACGTGTGTGTTCGAAAGCCGCTGTTCCAAATAAGGAATTTCAAAGCCTGGAAGACATGGGAATATCCTGGACCCCACTATCATATCCTTGCATGTTCCCAGTTCTCTCTCTCTCTCACACACACACACACACACTCTCCCAGCAGCAGCCTGCCTGGTCCAGCCAGTGTTTATTGCCAGTGTATGGTTACAATGTGCCGACTGGTGACAGAGTGCAGGCCTGCTTCTGAAGGCTTAGGGCCAGCTTATGGGACAACAAGCTAGCTACAGGGCAGCTCCACTCAGGAGAGCAGAGAGCAGCGTGTGTGTGTGTGTGTGTGTGTGTGTGAGGCGACTACATCATCGACAAACTGTACTGTGCATTCTAACATGGCTCATTAAAAAAAGTGACAGCTACTGCCGTGTGATTAATCACGCTCTGGAGTGGCTGAGGAGAATTAAGGGGATAAAAGCGTGGTGCGTTTCTGTAGACGTTGGGGGGAATTACGGCTGAAGGCGACTGGCTTGGTTCAAACCGTGAGCACGTCGAGGCTACAATATGATACGTCTGGAGGTATACGTACAGTATCTGGGTGGGCCAGTGTTGTATAATGAGTATATGTTCCAGCAAAAATACAGCCATATATGTTTATTTAGAATTAAATGAGACGGACTGATAAATCAGAACTTGAGATTTAGGTGTTTTAGGTAACCTTTTGCTAGATTTTTCTATCTTGGTACCAACTACGCAACTAATGTAATAAATAACGTATGCAGTCTTGTGTAAAAATGGATAGACTGCACGCTATTTTCCACGGAGCTGCCTGTAAGGTTGCAGACCCACAGCGTCTCAGACCCGAGCTGCCACCCCAGGACCGGGACTCAAAGCGTGCCTGTTAAAATATGCAGAGGAATCTCAGGTCACACTTTCAGAGTCGGGGTGAATGGACCCGAGTGTGCCCCAACCACAGGGGTGAAAAGGAAGAAAAAAAAAAGAAAGAAGGGGGGTTGAGATGTTCCTGCTTCCCACCAAACCACAGAGGCCAGAGCTGTGTTTACCTGGGTCATGTTTGACAAAACCAGAGAGTGGAGAGGCCGAGTGCAGCCCGTTTAATCCGCTCCACAGGAGGCGTGCGCGTTACACGTGTGGGAAGGTTCAGCCTGGGCTCAGTCTAAGTATTTAGGATTCCAGAGGACGTATAGCTGCAGTGGTGTTGCGTTTACTGCCACGCCCTCTGCTGCGGGCGGATACCTTGTTAGCCCCAGGAACCATTAAACACACGTGAATGCATCAACCAAAAGGGCGAAGCAATGTCGCGTTACTCTGGCAGCAGTTTGCAGCTTCATTCGGCTTCTTTCAGACTCTGACTGACCTGTCCTTCGCCAACACTGTGGGTGTCGATGATGGTGACCACGCCGGGGCAGTGGGGGCTGCGGCGGGTGGCGGTGTGAGGTGCCGACTCCTCGTCCACGGCGCCCGCTGGGATGGTGCCTGCCAGCTGGGTGACCACTTTCCCCACCATGGTCAGGCCTGTTTTCAACGTCTGGGAGGAAAAAGGACGGAGGACTGGATTTGTATACATTTATTAAAGGTTTCCATGCTGTAAAATATTTATTTTTAAAATTTCCGATCCAAACCAGAAGCCGGTTAATGCGATTCACTGGATGAGGATGAAATCAGGTTTTAAGAAGTGCAATTCATTTTAACTAATTTTGTTAAAAATTTTCAGATGTTTGTGAAGATGAGCAAGAGCTGCCAAGTATGTGTATGTCAGTGCATGTGTGTGTGTATGTCAGTGCATGGGTGCGTGTGTGTGTGGGGGGGTGAGAGGCTCCTCTGTGTCCGATTAAGGCCCAGCCTGGGTGTCTGCCTCAAACACACCTCTGTGGCTCGATTGAGGGAAATGGATAGTGCTGCTTAAGTGGAGTCTATCTCACCTACTACACTGTCTTTGCCTAATGGAGTGCAATGTGTGTGACTGTGTGTCTGTGCATGTGTGTGTGTGTGTGTGTGTGTGTGAGAGAGAGTGTAAGCTCCAAAGGGGCCCCAGAGAGCCTAATCAGGCATTCAGACTAGGCGGCCCTGTCAATACAGCATGGCGCCTTGCGTTTGTTGGGTCTAAGGATTGCCAACTGTCTCTCTCTGCCACTTGGGCCGGCACGCTAACAGTCCCTGCTGCCGCTGTGCATGTGTGTGTGCATGTGCACCTGCATTTAAAATGCCAGAAGCGCCATCAATTATTAAGTGAGGCGTTTGGCTCCTAATTGAGCAACACTAATGTGTTTTCTAATCACTGCAGTTGTGGAGTTCTTAGTGGTAGTCCAAACAGGAGCTATCGATCTGCTGATGGGGGGGGTGTGGGGGGGCTGGATGAGGATCATGTCTGATGGCTGCCAAGAACACTTGAACATGCCCGCATCTGCGGCCTGATGTCACCTTCTAAACAAATTAGGACATGATTTATGTGAAAGGTTTTTCCTCTGTGATCTGATGGAGGCTGAGCCGGTCCGGGTCTTGCAATTTCTCTCTTTTACCTTTCTTAAAAAAACAAAAGCCATTACACTTTATTCCCCCCCCCCCTCACCCCCACCCACCCGCCCCCTTTGTTTTTCATGTCTCTGGACATCAGCACTAAGAGCCAGCGTGTCGCGCCACAAGCCAGGAGGAGATACCTTGTCATCTATATTGAGATATATGGTCCTAAATGAGGAGAGGGCAGCCAAGGAGACTGCCTGTCTGCATATCAATACCTTGTGTGATTGCTCTGTTCCTTTCCAGGCCACTAAACTGTTAGTGACGCAGTGATCTTTTTGATGTACGCCATCATTAGCCTCCTAACAACACTTCTCTCACGCTGCCTGCTGTTTGCACTTATTAAGCAGAAGGAGGAGTGATGCAATCCCTCTTTGCAAATCAATCAGCTCTTCTGACTCAATGGAGAAACAGACCAGAACCATATGAGCGGCTAGCCGGTTAGCACGTGCGGCAAGCGCTGGGAATGGATTTCTCCTCAAAGAGGGCTGTTGGTTATTAGCGAGCCATCTTCAGAGTCACTCCCCGTGAAGATGACTCCGGTGCGGCCGTCTGAGTGAAAAAGATTACAGATGAGGAATAAAAGAACCAGAGAGGGAGCAGGCTGATGAAGTGTCTCATAAGCTCAGTTGCAGTCAGCCGGGCAGGCCAGGTGGCTCCAATGTCGGCACATTTCCAGAGGGCAGGACTAGAGGGATGGTGTCATGTGTTGCCAAAAAAGACCCAGGAAGTCCTTCAGATGCTTTAGAGATCCCATGAACGTGGCAGATTACTTTCGGAGTGTTGTAGATCCGTTTGGAGAAGAGGATTTGTTACCTTATTGTTGCTCATGGATCTCAATGACGTGGGACTGAGCACAGAAGAGGACGAATATACCAAAACACAAGAAAAGCCTTCATTCCTGCAGCAGAGGAGCAACTGGAGCGCGTTGATGAACCGGATAAGAAGAGTCGTTTCAGTCGAATTAGCCTCATCACCTGAAGACACCCGACAGTATCCTGAACCACTTAGGAAGGGCTCTCCGGGGCAACGCCGAGCTGCCCGGCCACTTAAGAAAATCCAGTTATTGTTCACTGAGCAGAGCCATTAACCTCCAAATCAGATAAATAATCAGGTTGTGTTCGCGGAGCCGTTTAGTTGGATCGTTTGAAAATACGCCGCTCTTTCGTACCCACTAATGAAGCCCGGCTCGCTCACGCGACCACGCGACCTGCCGAGGCGCCGTTTCTGTCAAGATGCAGATGTATTTTGTGCTTCTCTGAAGTGTTTGTGCTCGAGGTGGCCGTGGAACAGAGCTGGCGAAGGTGCACGTGCGTTCCCACTTACTTTAGCGGCGTTGATCACCGTGGCCGTGTAGGACTGGGCGTTATCGCCGCACGCGCCTCCCCGGGACTGGTGACATCGGATCAGCTGCACACACGGATGAAAGGGGAAGTTAGAAGAGGATCCTCAAAAAAAGTGAGGAAACTGCTGCATGATTCAGACATCCAAAAGCCTCCCTGCTCGTTCTTATAGCAGGAAATTGGTTTGGAAACATCATTCGACCCAACAGCCAATCTACACTGATTCAATTTCCAAACACAATATCGCTGGAACGGCTCCGTCCCTCATTACTCTGGGGCTTTAAAAATACTAGATTTGGTCATTTCTGGAAATCCTTAGACTGTCACATCAACGGCGGCCCCATCTGTCAATTACTTGAGTGCGGCAGCACCAAAACACCGCTGTGCATTAAACGTATTGCAGAGCGCTCGGCGGAATATTCTGGGTTTCCTAAATACTTAACAATCCCATTAAACAGAATAAAAAGCAAACCTCCTGCGCATCTGTTGATTTTCAAAAATGTTATCATCTCCTGAGGACGCTTCTTGGAATGAGTTGTTTATCCAGACGGATTAAAGAGGGGGGAAATAGATAAAAAGCTGCTTTTTTTTTGGGTTGTAAATATGTCGCTTTTCCGATAAGGCACTTCTGAAATGGACGATCGTGTGTGTGTGTGTGTGTGTGCGAGTGTCCAGACTACCTTGTTCTCAGCATAGGCCAGCCACCGGCTTCCCAGAGCGATTGGATTGAGGCTGGGTCCAGGACAGGGGTAGCAGCCTTGAAACAACAGAAGAAAGCAATCACACTTAGAGACGGGTCACCCATGCCTTTCTGTTTGCTGGACAGTCACGGGCCCACTCAGCTGAGCTCCAAGGCACAAGGAAACCAACAAGGTTTCAAAAATTACAGCGTTAACTTCGAAGTTTGGAAGAAAAAAAAAAAGGGAGCGCAGATGCAGAAGTTTGCCTCCTACGCGGAGAGTGCCTGTAATTATCTTGATCCATTAATGTGTTTGCGGGGAGCCTCCGATTTGTGAAGATTAATGGGCGTCTAATGAGGCTGACGTGTCTGCACGCGTGCGTCTGTGCACGGGATGACCTAATGGAGACTGTGGTGCCCTGTAAATTGGCTCCTCGACACAATTATCTCTGTGTGGACACATGGAAAAACAACCAATGTTGCCAGAAGAAAAGCAAAATAATGGCGAGTGAGAAAGGAAGCTGCGCCTCCATGAAGTGGTAAACAGCCCTGACGTCACCACAACACTGTCAACAGCTGGTTGGGGACCAAGAAAATATGGACAAAAATGGGGATTCGATCCTCACGGGGGCTCCACACGCACCCACGCGTGCTCTGGGTGGTGGGGAGGAGGAACAAGGACGATCGAGCAGCAGAGGAGGTGCTGGGCGAGGGGCCGCCTGAGGTGAACCACAAGGGCTGCTGCTGAGGCCCGACGGCTTCCCGAGCCTCGCCAAAGCCCAAAGAAGCCGAAGGGTGTTTGGCCTCCCGGCTGGAGAGCAGGAAGAGGAAACGGACGCGATAGGTGGAGTCAGAGGGGACAGAGGCAGCCGGATCAGACAAAGAGCGGGTTTAGGCTAATGTTGGTCAACGACAGATCCACTCTCTTTGCAGGTCAGGTTAAATGAACATTTCAGCCCAGCTGGACTGGGTGAGACAAGAGAAACGCCTGTGAGAGGCAGCAGATGAGGACCAGCTCACAGAATCTGCAGGCTAAAAGAACAACAAAGAGGGGAAAAACGAAGCTGAAACAAATCTGGTGTCAGTGCAATCAGGAAGCAAGAACGTGTTTTTCAAGCTGGATGTAAACAGAACTTCAGCGCGCCGCTCCGGTACGGAGATATTGTTCCCTGTGGGGGATTATTCCAGGCGCAGGACAAAGCTGGGCCCTGTCGTCAGCGGGCTTTATGATGTACGAGCCACATTTCATCAACACAAAAGGCAGTGGAGGAGTCAATCAAACATTTCTTTTTCCTCCATTCCCAATGAGCTCATCATTCAACCTTCCGTCGCTTGAACGGTCGGAATATTTTGCGGGTTCGGGAACCTTTCTTGATTCATTTTCTTCATTTTCAATCACCTTCAGAGAGCAGGGCGCCGTTTCCTGGCCATCCTCTGAACACGTGGGTGCGGAGTGGGAGCAGAAACAGGCTCAAGTGCTCCAGAAAATGACGCGTCGGCGTCACAAAAGCGGGAAAACGGGACTCACGTTACAGGACCCTCTACGCGTCCACGGCCTCGGCGGACCAAACAACGTCATGAAGGAGAGGCCCCCGGATTCACAAACGATTAATAACTATTGAGTATGTTTGGTTTCCTGCAGCCCAGACGCTGATAGGGAAGGCGGGCAGACAAAGAGGAGACACATTAAAGCCAGTCAGTAAGGTCAGTTTACTCCAGTCAATGGCTTAAGTAGGCGGCCGGGCCGAGCTATCTGGCCTTTCTGGGCAGGTAGATGCAGCAGGACTCCTCTTCCTCCTCCTCCTCCTCCTCCTCTTTGTCCTGGTCAGAGCTTTTCAAACGTGGAGACGTCCCGGCTGCTCCGTGAGGGCCCTCCCGTTTGTTGTTTGTGATGTCGGCCAACACGATGGCAGCGGCCCAGATCTCCATATATAATCCCATTACATGGGCCATCTGACAGAAAACGTACTTCAGCTGATTCCAAGATTAGATTTCTGCTAATTAAAAGCAAAAATCATGCTGAGAACTGCTGAAATGTCGGCCCGATCCAGTAGAACAGGCCTGCGTCAAGTTTAAAGCATGAACATATTTAATAGCGAGGTAATGTGGCCGTCTTGTTTCTGTGAGAAAGTCGGCGAAATGGGCCAAGAAGTAAACAATTCCATTTTGTTGATGTTCTGGATTACAGACGGACTCTGACCTTTGACCTTCCCAAGTGAAACGCCAGGGGGCTTTGATCCTAACTCACCTACTACGTTACGTAACCTTGTCCTACTGCAGCCTAGATTTACAGTTGCGGGTGAAACAGGGGAGCCTGAATAGGTCTGTGCTCTCTATCGTACGTCTTATGATCCTTTTTCTTACTTGTGACAAAGAACTTCTTGGTGAAGGTGCAACTGTCGAAAGCTGCGATCTTCTCTTGCAGGCTCACAGCCAGAATGCTTGAAAAGAAAGACAAAAAGAAGCGATTAGCATGGAAACATGACAGCGGCTCGCTGTGGCGTGCGGCTGCTTCACGTACTGTTTGTTGCAGTGGAGGTCGTAGATCGGCGTTTTGAACTGAATGGACTTGACCATCTCCCCCGTGCGGAGAGAATACAGGTCGGCGCAGCTGTACGGTGGGTTGGCTCTGCAAGGAGCAAGCATTGGTGAGGCACCATCTTTTTACAGAAGGATCAAACAAAGAAAACAATAAAATAGCCAGTTTATGCTGGAGCCCTCTCAACGCTGGGCTTTTTCTTTTTTTCTTGTTCAGTAGCTCCCTGGAGAACTGCTCTCGTATTTATTTCCACTATGCCCCATTTGTCTGGCCCTTCTGAGGGTTCACGTAATGAAAGGGAGTTCAATGGAGGGCAGGAGGGGAAACGTTTTGTCATGCAGCACATTTAAGAGAAGCCCTTCTCTCAGCGCAGCCGCACAACAGCTCCGCGAGGGAGCCCGTCCAACAGCAGGCGGCGGCGGCGGCTGAGGGGAAAGTTCGACATAAATCTTCATCAAGTGGGACCCCGACCCTCCGGCCCCCGCCACCGATCCCCCTCGTGGCTCCGGTTCTGCCGTGGCTGAGGATGTGCTGGTGAGATCTGTGCTAGCTTAGCGCAGCGAGCCCCGGGACTGAGCGCTCTCAGCCGTCTGTCTTCTGACTGAGGACGTTAATTAGCTTCATCTGTGTCTTTATTTTTAACGTGGGAGACAACAACGTGTAGCCACCAGGCCAGGCCCTGAGACGGACAGTTAAAAAAATGAATACGTTAAGAATCAAACCTCCGTTTTCCTGTGTTCCACCTCCTGAGCATCGGGGGGACAAACGCAGATTTAAACGTCTCGCTAAATCAGCGCAAAACCCAAAAATTCGTTTTCCCGCCGACACTCACCGACGTGATAAACCAACACGGCCGTGTGTAGATTTAATAAAAACAAGAAGCGGCTCTGATGCATTGCTTTTGTCAGTCTGAACACGGACTAAGTGTTCCGATGGGAAAGAAGCCCTAATGGACCCGATGAGAGAGAAAGTATCCTTTCCAGCGTTTAGTCCCCTTCCATTCACCCCTCACCTCTTCCATCCCATTGTGTGACGTGATTTTTGTGTGTTTGTGCTACATTTGCTATCCCTTCCAATTATTGAAGCTTTCTTTCAATGCGACGGCCAACGCCAAACAGCATTAGCCTCCACAGCGTGCTGCCTGTGGGAACTTGTGCTGGCTAACGGACCGCTTCAGCTGGAAGGGTTAAGGACCGTAACAGAGGATTCCGTCAGTCCAAGCGTCCTCAAAAAGAAGCAGGTAGCAGGTACGAGTGAGCCCAAACCTGCCCTCAGATGCATATAAAACAGAGTTGCATGTTATATCTGCTGGTGGACGTTGAAGAGCAACGAAACGCTGGTAATCCCTCCACGTATTTGAGGCCACGGCTAACAGCTAGCCAGGGCTAACAGCTGGCCACGGCTAACAGCTGGCCACGGCTAACAGCTAGCCACAGCGCGGCTACAATTATCTGGTTCCGGAGCCATCCTACAGCTGGCAAAGAACCTGACAGCTCACACAGAGGCTGCGAGTGGCGTCCGCTGCAACGTGGACACGGGCAGGGTCGAGCACCGATCTCTCACACACACACACACACACACACACACACACACACACATCACAGGTAAACAAGCGCGCTGGCAGTGAAGATGCTTTAGCAGAGCTACAGCAAGCACCAACTCTGCTGTTGTATATTCCCAGTGTCTGGATGAAAGCACTGCCCCCGCACTGAGTGTCTACTTCCATCTTATTACAGATCTGCCCCCCCCCCCACCAACCCCGCGCGCCTGATCGAGAGGATAAAGCCTCCAATCATTTTTCCATCCTGAAGGTCCCCAACATCAACATTTGGAAAGGTCCTCCCGCTCCAAGGCCGGCTACCGTGCCCGCTCGAGAACACGGGCATTAAGACGAATACAAAGAATTCAGCCGACGATAATTTACTTTGAGGCGGCTGCGTCATCGATTTCGGCATTATCGGACTCCAATCAATCCAATTCCAAGCTCTATCCCGAAAAATGGGCCTCTGGAATTGATTCAAAGGGACAATGATTACCTGCTATTATAGAATCAAAATGGCAGAGGCTTCAATTGTTTTGCTTTTGCAGTATTTTAACAAATGACCCAGTTCTAATGGAGGCAACGCAGGGTCAGTCGTAATAAGATTTGCTGATGCCGGGGACGTCGGGGCGTAGGTTGAAAGCAAGGCTAAATCACAATTATCATTATGGATCATGGCGGGATGTCAGTCCGTGCACATGTTAAGGTGACGCCGAGCACCATTCCCCAGCTCAGTAACAGGCCTATTATGATGGCCCTATTAGATCAATGTGTCAATTACTATTACTCAAACTGACCCTCGGCTCTGACAGCATGCAAAATGGCCGCGGCCAGTGATGCCTGGCTCCCTTACCTCCTAACCTCCTCCGAGGAGCCGCCTCAGGATGGAACCCATGCGGGAACGGCTCCAAAAATTGGATTTTTTTTCACTTGTTTGCAGCCACGGCTAATTATCTCATTCCTCTAAGAGCGCTGACATGTAGAACGCTAACCATCACCAGCTGCACGTGTCGCCAACATCTGCACGGATCATCAGAAGCTCGGATTTAGCCGTTTGAAACCTTTTTGGCGTCGCTGCAATTAAGGCAGAAAGGACCAGATTTGCCCGAAAAGTCAGAAAAAGGAGGAGATGATTGATAAATATGCTGAGGAAATCCACCAAATCTGGCTGAGGGATTTAGCTTTTGCGTTGTATTGTTACCAAAATACTCTCTTTTTTTTTGTTGAGGGAGCAGACACACGTGGAGCGTTGCACGTGCAGGCTCGTCCTCATCGACACACACCCGCCACTCTGGCCAGTTCGCTTTAAACCACAGAAGTGTGTGTGGATACACTGCTGAAATCAGACCGTCAATTTGAAATATTCTTTATACAAATTGTTCCGCCCCAAAAGAGCGAACAAAGCTGCAGAATTAGCCAAACGCGGAGGTGACCCTTCACTAAAACCAGCCTTTTTTTTTCTACCTCTGCTCTCCGGCTCTGCTGCTCTTCACCAGAGGAACAGAAACGTGTAAAACCCGATGTTTGGGACGACTTTTACAAGCATGTCTGACTCTTACTTGTTTACACTGTGGTCATTACAGACCATTACGGATGCCGTGTTTCTTATTATTGTTCCATTATCATCAATCTAGCCTGTGTTCTTCGCACTTGATGAAACATATTGACATCTGTTATTTTAATTTTCACATCAATGCTGCACTTATTCCATGAGCACTTACCCTCTGGCTGAGAGGAGCTGCGCATATCTTTTTATGAACGCGAACTAAAGGGGAACAAAACCGCAGGACTTCATGTGGCTGTGGAAAGCTTAAATGGAAGCCCGAGGACGGATTAAAAGCAGGCAGATAAATTCATTTACAAGGAAGGGACGTCACCACATTTCCGCCTGGTGCGAAGTTTTACAAGCTCCCCAAATACGGACGCCAATTACACGCTGTGGAAATGCTAAACAAATACGAGCCTGCCGAGGGTCACCGGGAGGCCAGCGCCGCCGACGCTCCCGGTGAAGAACATTCCCACTGGGCTCTGGCCTGACAGCGCCTCCGGAACGCTGACAGTTAGCCGGGATCTAAAAAATGATCCCAACATTCGACAAGTCCCTCAGTTCTGCTTCAGGTGAGTGAAGCCTCTGGGAGACGTTTCCAACTCTTCAATTTAAACACTGGCCACCCTTCGCATTAAATGTTTGATTTTGGACTTTGGGGCGTTTTTGTCCAGGAGTCAATCATATTCCATGAAATCCGGAATGCAGCGTTTTCCAAACTGGCCTCGTTTATTTGTTTTTCACTCCTCCTTGAACCAGACCCCCCCTCCCAAACCTCCCCTGGCCACATCAGAGCCTGGAGGGATCTGCAGCCTCTCTGGCAACCTGCAGCCATTAGCGGCGCCGTAATTAGGGTAAAAAGTTCAGCCGCAGCACCACGAGCCTACAAAGCTGCCAGAAATGCGCCTGATTTACGCCGCCCGAGCACCTTACGGGGCCGCGCTCGTGTAAACTGGAACCTCAGCCTGACTGATAAGCAACAACATCGATAACGCTACAGTAAAAACAAGAGTTCCATTTGGACGGTGAAATAAACAACGGTGGGGGGGGGATGGAGTCCAAAGGGACGGACCCTCAGAGGTTTTGAGGGATGTGATGTCACGCTGATAACGGCTGAGGGGCTTTAATGTTTGGCTTTGATTCAGAGCTCAGACGAGACGCCGGCTCAGCACAGTGGAACAAAAACAGACCGTAGCGTCATCGCGGCGTGTGGTGCCTGAATCCAGACCAGGAATCCAAATGGCTGCTCCTGAAGGCAGCGAAGTGCGCATTAATATTCATCACTGAATACAAAACCGGACTCTGATCCGCTTTTATCCATTTTCGCCGGCGGTGCCAGTTTTCTGTCCGAGCGTTTGACACCAGAAACATCTGGCGTGCTTTGATTTCTGCCTCGCCGCTGCGAGATGCCGCTGGACAAGAGGACGCTTTAACGGCGGTGCGGGTCAGAAAGCCCTCGTGAGGAACAAAGCGCCCGAAACTGACAATCGCGCCTCTGTCGATGCTCCAGGAAAACCGCTGTCGGAATAATGTGTGAAATGGGGATTTAAACGAGCAGGATTAGCTTTGAACAAGCTAGCTCCCACTTTCATTAGAAACACATTAGCGAGTCTCTTCACAGGGGAAAATACAAAAAAAACATATTTAAGAGCAAAAGCATCGGCAGAATCATAGTTAATGTCGTTAATCCATCTTCCTGTTGGCCTTCAATTAATCCCATTAGCAGGAAATTCATGCGTCGCGGACGTCAAATGAACTCCAGCGCCCGCACGTTTTCTCTTTCTCCCGTTACGGCACCGTCGGTAAAATCCAAATATTAATTGCTCCGACCGCAGAGGCCTGGTTTGGGGAGCAGGCCCGGCGGTAACGGTTTGAAAAGTCATTACCAATCATTGGACCTGTCGAGCGTGTTTACATCCACCACTTCCACAACGACCAGGTTTAATCTGACTTCCCATTCGAGGGGGGGGAAACTGGCGAGGCGGAACGCGTTTGAGACAGACATAAAGCAGACGTGCGAGTCAAAATAAACGCTGCAGAGAGGAGGCCGAGCGTGCGTGCGTGCGTGTGTGTGTGTGTGTGGTGTGTGTGTGTGTGGGTGGGTGTCGGGGGGGCGGATTACAGCCATTTCCATGAAAAAGTGACCTCAGCAAACTTCCTTTTTGGTGGAAAACAGACGACGGATAACTGGGAACTGTGGGTGACACGTCTGCACCATCACGAGGGCGCACGATCAGGGGATCCTGTCTTCAGGCCTGGCCGTGCACGCACGTGCGCGCGCCTGGCGGTTCCCGTGGGTGGCCGTAATGTGACAGCGGCAGTGAGGAACGCCATAACCCCGCGGTGGATAAAGAGCATCGCTTTCTCAAATCCGCTTAATCCGGAGCCTGGTTTTGCACAAACGCTCCACGATTTCCATTTTAATACACTTTAGGAGACGGACACGTCCGTGCACGGAGCAAAAGCCGTGGTGGAGAAGCACTGGGACGCGAGGGCTCGGAGCCACAGTGGGCTTTAGCCATCGGACGTGTCTGCGTGCACGTGCGAGCTAAGTGGAATTTGGTGCTTGCAAGCATGTAATTAATAACCAGCATTATTTGACTAAAGCTGATTTAAACACACACACACACACACACACACGCAAATGGAGTAGTAATATGACTTTGGCAGAAGGAATCATCATATTGTTGCAGCAAACACTCTTCCTTTATTATTTTTTATTTATTCCCCTCTCTATCACTGCGCCCCAAAATCGATGCACCAGCCACCGGAAGATGGAACGCAAAGCAATGCCGAAGGAACAGACGGGCAATCCCGCCGGAGACGCTTCGACAAAGCAGCCGGATTAAAAAGAGGCCTCCAAAAGCACTTCCAAAGAAAGTGTGCAGCCTCTCCATGACCATGATGAGATCAGAATATTCCTCCAAACTCAAAACAGCACATCCACTATTAATCTGCCTGCTGAAACAAGACTATATTGGTTAAAAGGCAGAAGAACCACATCCTCCAGCATCTGGTGATCCTGTGTGTGTGTGTGTGTGTGTGTGTGTGTGTGTGTGAGGGTCACAGAGAGTCATCAACAGTTGGAGAACAAAGGCAGCTTATTCATCCCGTTTAGGAACCTTTGCTGAAGGAACCTGCGCGAGGCGTCGCCTCCGCCGCTCGCACGCAGCGGCCTCGGAACTTTACCCGACTCCCACAACAAGACGGGCGGCGGGTGAAAGGGGAAACAAACGGACCCCTCCCGGAGAGGCGAGCAGACGCGCCGGGGCCCGCTGCGGCACCAGCGCCACTTATTCCCGGAGCCCAATGGCAACAGAGCACGGAGCGAAAGCACCCGCATGTGACTCTACTGTCAAAAAAGAAAAGAAAAAATCGCTGGATCCATACGTTGTTTGGAGTTCACGCATAATCCTTTCCATTGATAAAACGGTGCCGCGCGCCTGGCTCGCAGACCCACCAGCGCAGGGCTTCGGCACACATGCTTTTTCCCTTCTCCGGTTTTCCTTTAATTTGCAAATCTTGTAATCTAAGCCCAGAGCTGACTGAACCAACTTCTAAACCAGCAGTGCTGTCGCAGCCAAGGAGCCAATCTGTTTTCCATTTAAGTGTCAGGACGGCATCCTTTCTGGTGGTCACAGAAATCTGCTATTTCAAAATGATTATATGCTAAAAACAGCGCGAGGACCTTCAGTAAGTTTATGAACAGGCCCAGTGGAAAGTCCTGCTTTGCACCCGGAAGCCTTTTTCCTTCTTGCCTTTGAACGCAGTGTTATTTACCGAGCGCGTCTTCAGAGGGAAGAGCCGGGCCGTGACGTCCAGCCAGGGGTCAGTGTTCCTGCTTTTCAACGCGCCGCATGTTTTCGGCATTAGTCTGCGCCGGGACGCTGGGCCAAACCGTCCAAAGCCCTGCCCGTCTCCGTCGGCGGGGACATAGGAAAAGCAGAAGCAACGGCCGTGGCGTCGGGGAGGCAGGGGGGCGGCGGTCCCTGGAAAACATCAGGAGGGTGGTCTCCGCCGAGCCGCGGCTGAAGGCAGACTTCCTTATTTCATTTCCCAGGGAGGAAATATTGAGTTAAAGTTTGTGCTGCTCTGGAAAAGTGGTGGAAGTGAATGGCGGAAGGGTGAGGAAGACGGGCGAGGAGCCGTGGGGTCTGTCGCTTCCATTAAATTACCGACTGTGTCATTTCCATTTTGCCTGGTTGCGGCGCATTCCAAGCATAGCGCCACTAAAATTCCACCGTGGCCACACCAAGCGTCACCGGGCCGGCTCCACTTGGGTGCATGTGAAGGGTCCATAACAAGACTTGGGTGCACTTTGATGCCTCGTATTATTACAGAAAATCACTTTCAGATGTGGGTTCTGTGCCTCGCAACACTACAAAGGACGAAGCACTTTTCACCCCGGCGTGCACGTCTTATTCAGGCGTCGTGCGCGGAGGGATCGCTCCGGCAGAGGTGGCCTCAGATTCTCCTCAAATGGACCAATAAGCGGGAACCGTTGACCTCATTGGCCTTAAAGCACAAGTAAGTAGGAGTGAAAACAACATTAGGGCTAGGGTTAGGGTTAGGCTAACGCTAACTCTGGTTAGGCTAACGCTAACTCTGGGTTAGGCTAACCCTAGCCCAGAGTTCACACATATCCGTCTCCAACATGGCCGCTGGAACACATTATAGCCAAATGTGTTTCCAATGTTCTCAGATTCAAACAAATGCTCGGTTTGATTCGGACGGACGTGTTCACGCTGCTCGTTGATTCTTAGTCGTCCGACCAAAAGGACTAAAGAGAGGATTTAAAATTCAGTGGACGGGTTGTGCAAATACCACATCTTGGTCTTGGAACGTCTCAAACACTTGTCAGATAGCATCTATCGCTTTGATGTCAACCACGGGTCGGCTGTAGCTGGTCGCTTTGAGGCATTTCATTATGAGTTTAGCCTTAAACCTTACAGTAACACTATAGTCCCAGCTAAGCAGCTAATGCTAACCCCAAAGCCCTAGCCCTAACCCTAGCCTGAACCCTAAATTTAGCCCTAGTCGTAACCCTATCTGTAATACCACATCGATTAAAACCCTAAACCCTAGCCTTAAGCTAAACAAGCCCGAGCTCTCGTCCAACCCTAGTCGTAGCCCTAACCTAAACCCTATCCCCCCCTACATTTTACTGCAGGCCTATTTTCCTGGCTGAATCAGCAGCCTAGATTCAAACTCTAACCTTAACACTAGCCCTAGCCCTAACCCTAGCCTTAACCCTAGCCTTAGTCCCCAACATTACCCTAAGCCTAACTCTAACCTATGTCCTAACCCTAGCCCTAACCCTAGCCTTAGTCCCCAACATTACCCTAAGCCTAACTCTAACCTATGTCCTAACCCTAGCCTTAACCCTAGCCTTAGTCCCTAACACTAACCCTAACCCGAAGCCTAACTCTAACCATAGCCCTAACCTTAGTCCTAACCCTAGCCCTAATATTACCCCAAACCTTGACTGAATCAGCAGCCAACATTTAAACCCTAACCCTAAACCTTGCCCCACTCTGAACCCTAGTCCTAGACCTAACCCTAGCTACAACCCTAACCCTAGCCCTAACCCTAGCTTGAACACTAACCCTAACCCTAACCTTAGCCTGAACCCTAACCCTAGCCTGAACCCTAACCCTAGCCTTAGCCTAACCCTAGCCTGAACCCTAACCCTAGTCTGAACCCTAACCCTAGCCCTAACCCTAGCCTGAACCCTAACCCTAGTCTGAACCCTAACCCTAGCCCTAACCCTAGCGTTAACCTTAACCCTAGCCCTAACCCTAACCTTAGCCTGAACCCTAATCCTAGCCCTAACCTTAGCCTGAACCCTAGCCCTAACCCTAGCGTTAACCTTAACCCTAGCCTTAACCCTAACCCTAGCCTGAACCCTAATCCTAGCCCTAGCCCTAACCCTAACCTTAGCCTGAACCCTAGCCCTAACCCTAGCCTGAACCCTAACCCTAGCCCTCTCCCAGCCCTAACCCTCTCCCAGCCCTTCAGAAAGCAGCTGCATGCTGGATCAGCTCTTACCCTGAGGAGCCGGTGCTCTTGCAAACGCCCAGCAGGGGTCTCTTGTCTGAAAAGCTGTCCATCTTCAGAGGACCTGAAATGAGAGAAGATCCGAAGACGGTAGAAACAGCTTCAACAAAAGGCTGAACACCAACGCTGCGACATGTTTCCCTTCAGCTGTGAGAGACTTCCGAAGCAGGAAAACTGGTGACAAAAACTCGATAGAGCAGCAGAAATCTCCTGAACCAACAAGATCTTCCTGTTTGTTTTGAGGGTTCCAGGCTGGTCTTACAGGAGTTTAAACCCAGCACATGCATTTGTGATGGAAACCAGGGGGAGAGGACATGTAGCATCGGGAGCACTGATCCTCTATTTTCCTTGATTGTCTAATTCTTGAGGACGGACGGCGGATCAGGGGATTGAGCGGACGGGCCCGCCGAGACCAACGACGCTGCGATCTCTTTTGAGGACTGTAATTTGAGGCTTGACGGTAATCAGCCCGAGTTCCTGCGGTATGGCGTGAGAGCGACGGAGGCTTCCACGCTCCAGACGGGCTCTCTTCCCCCTTTCCTGTCTCTGTCGTCGGACATCGGTCCGGGCCAATCCACCCAGCCGCAGCGTAAACACGCTTCGGGGAGATTTGGGGGAAATAGCGTTTAATAAAACAAACTTTCTGAGGGAAAACGCGTCATTTAATGAGCAGCCCGACTTTGATTGGGCAGCGAATGGGAGCGTCAGCAGCTCTCCAGTTAATTACCGTATTTTCTGGACTATATGTCGCTCCGGAGTTTAAGTCGCACTAGCCAAAAGCTGCTTAATAAAGAAGAAAAAGAGATATACAAGTCGCACTGGACTATAAGTCGCATTTTGGGGGAAAATTTATTTGATAAAATCCGAGACCAAGAACATACATTTCATCTTGAAAGGCAAATAGCAATCCATTAGCATGGATTAGCAATAGCGTTACGGTATGCTAACGTAACAAATTCAGCTACATGACCCACAACGAACTGAGTACGTGTCTGCTTTGTTAACGTAACATATTAACAATCCGATAACTATAGCATAAAGAACATCTGAGCAAGTTTACCAAACAATCAAGTCTAACTAGACGAAGCACCGCTTCTTCTTCTGCGTCGCTAAAGGAACTCGTTCCTCAGGTACACACGCCTAGAGCGCCCCCTTGTGGTTGTCAGTGTGGAACTAACGAACATGTGAAATTCTGTAATAATGTATTTATACAAGTCGCACCCCCTGACAAACTATGAAAAAAAGTGCAACTTATAGTCCAGAAAATACGGTAATTTAAATCAGGACAGGCCGAGCGGCCAAATCGCTAAAGCAAAGCTTGCTTTGTCATACCCAACACCTATTTTGGGCTCTCTCCCCGACCACCCACAGCCCGGCGGCCCCAACAATGGCCCCTTTAACGCGGCACCACAGTGCAACGCTGTTGGCACCCTGGCAGATTGGGATCGGCTTCCTCCCCTCCAGAAGCGAAGCTCATTTTCATGTTCTGCCGGGGAGAATCGCCCCCCTCATGCGTCGGGCAGCTATCTGCTGCTTCTTATTACTGTGGCTTTTTTGCTTTCATCCGCTTCCAGCGCGCTTCAAATGTCGCCATTGTACGTTGTTGAAATATGCCAAAAGACCGGAACAGGGATGGAGGACAGAACGGAGGCTTTTCTCACCAGAAAACGCTCCGAACGAGCAAGATTCTGGAAACCGACCCAGGATGAGCCCAAACAGAACCTCCAGCAGTAGAAAAACGATCAAACTCGTCTTAAAAACTCATTTAAAAGCTCGATTTCCTCATAAAAAGGCCTGATTTCAACCCATTTTGAGGTTTGAGGCTTCGTTCTGGACGTGAAGGTTTGTTGAAGCTGAAAGATCCCGATTCCGGACTGAAGATACTCACTGATATAAGGAGCGGGCAGGATGCGAGCAGCCCTCACCGGACCGTGACGCACCGAGAACAGCTCCTGGGCTTCCCCGGCCAGCTGAAAGACACAAATAGAACGGCTCGGTTTAGCTTCTGCTGGCTAATGCCTGCGCTACTTTAGGACTTATACAAAGAAATGCTGGTTTTGCCCTGATTTAGAGGCTCATTTGGTCTCAGTCATGTCCCTGCCCCTCACCTACAGCTGGAGCTTTACCTCCCTCGTGACATTTAGACACAAAAACAGAGCAGAAGCAGAAGAGATTTAGACTTTAGGCATTTTAAACTGGAATAAAAGGGGAAAGAGGGTTATTTTGGTGTCTGCTTCACCTCCAATGCAGCAAACATCACATCAATGCTCTTACATATGTGCGCCTGCCTGTTCCAGTTGGGCTTCCATGTGTTCCTGTGATACCAGTCCATTAGGTCCGTGGCCAGCGTGTGTCGGCACGCTGTTCTAAGCACACAATGCCCCACTTTTGTTCTTCTTTATGGATTAAATTACAGCAAAACCTGCATTATCACTTTAACAGTGCTTTAATCTGTTTGTTTTAAGTCCTTAAACCCATCGCGGGGAGATGATCGCTCGTCTCTGCAATTAGTAGCCGTCCGGAAGTGGCGGATTTGGGCCCGTGTTGTTCCCTTTTTCATTCAAAGTGCTGGAGGCCTGACGGTGGCAGATTAACACGGGGCACACGAGCAGGTTGGACCCGCGCTGGCATGGGGAATAAAAAGGCGGCTGGCGGGCGGAGTGGGATTCCTGCACGGGCAAATGGACCTGCAGCGGGGAATAATGGAATTTGCTGGATTAAAATGCGGCCCAGAGGTTAATGCGTGGGGTTATTGTGCATTACCGGCCGCTCATCCTCGCCTTACATGGCTCTGTGTGACATACACTTCCTCTGACAGCTATTCCCACCATTACATTACTGGCTCTGCCTATGCAATATGCCAAATTGCTTCCCCCCCTTCTTCCCTGCGTACAGTGTATTTATTATATTCATTTCATCCGGGGCTGGGCCGGTTCTGTGGGGCCTCGCTATCTGCGCTCCTGTTTTAATCTCCCAAATGTAATGCCATAAGCTGTGAACAGATATCTGGGCCATTTTCACAAGTGAGCGTGCTCACTGCCAGAGTGCCGGACATATTGGAGATTTGGAGGGAGCAGGTGCTCCGGGGATCAGAGCGACGGGGGCGCGTTCGTGGGCTCCTGCACCGGCGAGCTCACCGGCGCCGGGCTGAAACGCACCACTCCGCTGAAGTCAAAACGGGCGAATTCGCCAGCAGAGGTGGATTAACTGGACCTCCTCTGTGTGTAGGACTCATTTAGAGTCCATGTTTCTGAGCATGTTCTGCATTAGAAGATGATCTTTCCTGGTTTTAAGTCTCTATAAAATCAAACTGGTTTCAGGAGGGGGGTTTCCTGTGGAATCTAAACACAAAGGGGGCTGAACACCCGTGGTGTGAACTTAAAAACAGCAGCTGGAGGAAACAGACGACGTCCACCTGCTGGACATTCCTGGCGCGGAGGCAGCTCCAGATCCTGGTGCTTTTGTTTCTCATCAACACCAACGACGCCACTCGTCAATAGGAGATGTCCCGAGTTCTTATCAGCCAATCTGGGCTCACGTTAGACGTTTCAGCAGCAGGTCGACAACAGAAAACAGCCAATCGTGGACGAGAGCGGAGTCGGGCCGGCGGGACGAGCTCCAGAGCAGGAAAATGGTGCCCGGAGCAGGAAAAGACAGTCCTAAAGTTACACCCTGACCCTTTTTATCCCCTAATTGCTTTATCTTTGGTGAAAGGCTGCCTTTATAACCCAGAAGCTGCGTATCTCCCGTGGTGTTATCACGCCTGTAAAACTGGAGACGGCGATATTCTCAACACACGAGGACAGATAATTAGCCCGCGTCGCTCCGCCTGTTATCAGGCGGCCCTGTCAGCGTCCGAACCAGCGCTCCGGATTCCCCGTCACGCACGAGTACGCACACGTGTGGCCGCACACGCTCGCCGGGCCATTACGGAGGGTGTTGGTGTAGCAACTGTCACAAACACTTCACGGCCACTCCGGAGGCTGAAGCCAAGCACCTCCAGTGCTTACTTAAAGCCCTGGGAAGAGAAACACACCCCAGGAACATCCCGTAAACTTCCAAAACTGGGAGAAAACACCGCCGAGCGACGGCGCGGAGCCGAATCCGCGTCGGGTTCAGCTGAAGCTTGACGTCAGGCGCGCGAGCGCACGTGTCGCGTGGCTAAAACAGCTGTAATCCTCATCGCCAACAAATTGACCGTCACAGAAAATCTGCGAACAGCTGCCACGTCACCCAGGCCACCCTGGGAGCTCGCAGGTACCGTCAGGAGGAGGATGGAGGGCTCTGGTGCTTTTGGAACGGGATCTTTGGGAGGATTTGGTGACAGGTTCTACGGTAGAGGTGATCCCTGCTGGGTGAACTGTTCAGGCACACTGACGACAAAGTCTAGAGGTTAAGTATAGCTCCAGCCACACCCTAGTGTTTGCATAGATACATGAAAAATAGTTTTAAAAACACTTAGGCTAAAACCATGCTCACATGAGTAACTCATACATTTAGTCCCAGCTTTGTCTCAAAGGTCAAGAGGCTTAAATAGTCCCGTTCGGCTTCAGAGTCGAAACACCGCCCTCTTGTGGCCAACGTCGACATTGGCTGAACTGCATTAATATAACTGAACTGCATTAATATAACTACTACTATAGAATAATATTAATAATTGTAATAAATGAATACGTTTAAAGGTTTATGACACATTTCAAATCTGTACGCGATATTTGAGCATCAGAATTGAGAATGCTACAGAAATTTAAAAAAATCTGTGACCACTATTTTCTGCTGATTAGATGACACTGTACTTATTATTTATTTTATTATTATTATTTATTTTATTATTATTTATTTTATTACTTATTTTTGGAGAAATTACCTTCTGCTGGGTCAGTGTTTCACTTTAAATAGACATAGAAGAAACAAAATAAAATTGACTTAATGCGGTCAATGGTGACACCTAGTGGACAATGTGGGGCATTTTTAAAGATTTATTTTTGCATTTATTGGTGTTTATCTGCTGCAATCACCTCAAATATTACTGTACAAATTCATTTTCGCCGGTGACATCAGCATAAAGTTGATTAATCAAACCAAATCTTCCATGACTGTCTAAATTACCAGGATATACTTAATTTAATTGCAAACATGACCTGTATTAAGCTTTAGCAAATTAACATGGAGCTAAATTTCTTCATTTGTTTCACTGCTGTTCATCAGCCACGTGGTTGTTTGGACATGTCTCAACAGGCCTGAGATGTGTAAATATTCTGGCCAGAGCTTCTTGACCTTTGACCCCCCCATCAGGACACAATACTTACAGAACGCAATTTGTCATCTTTGCAGCGAAAGACTAATAATTTAAATACCGCCTGAAGAGTTTAGACCGATGTCATCACGCCAAAGCCAAAGAAGACAAGTAAGGAGGGTGAATTGATGATTTCCCCAGGTGGTGTGACTCACCGAGATGCTCCAGATCTGCATCCCGTCTGTGTAGCCGATCATGAGGCAGAGCGGCGGCTCAGCGGTGCCGCTGTGCATCTCCAGGAACTCGGGATTACGGGCCGTGTCTGGAACAGACAGTTCAAAGAATAAACTATGAGAGAGGGGGGAAAAAGAAAAAGAACCGCTCGAAACAATCTCACCGTTGATGTCAGCCTTCTCGAACCGAACCCAGATGATCTTCTCCTTCTCGTCGGTGGGCGGAGCCCCAGTATACGCCTGCGAGTTTAGGGATGAAACACACATGATGGATCCACACGACACCGACAGGAGATTCTGATGAGCGATCGGGCAGAAGGTCAGGGTACGAACGCATGTATGAGTGAAGACATGAACCTGAGGGACGACGTCCTGCAGGAAGGTCACCACGCTCTCCATGTAAGACTGCTCCCTGGAAGACAAAGGAAAGAAGCAGAACTTGAAGAAAGTCCAGCAGCTCAGCTGCACAACAGCTTCTGACACCATCTCTGTCCTTACGTGACGGCTTGTGCTCGAACCAGAACTCCTCCAGCACAGCGACTGGGTCTGCGTGGAGAGTCCGATGCCATTGTGTCTCCGTGCGTTTGGTCTCCTACAACTCCTGGATAAGACACGAGCACAGACTTAGCATTTGGAAGTGTGCAATCATGTCCAAATATTACATTTAATATCATTCAGCACAACCCAAGTCAAGCCTGTAATTTGTGCTGGTGAGTTCAGCCAGCTAGTAACAGTGATCCAAAATTGACCAGACTTTTCACGTGAATTCCAGTCTCAGATTGAGATGATTCCCAAAGTATCAGCGCTAGAGGAACAAACAAAGTTAAAGGTTTGGAAGGAACATGGAAGCGACCTTCATTATGGGGACTTTAACATGGACACCTAAAATGGGTTCAAAAGCTTTGGGGGAGTGTTTGACCTGCAACATGAACTGACAAGGACTTGTGCCGTGCATGTCATGACCATGAGCACAAAAATCACCAACAAATTAGTTTCTAATCAGCTGATTATTTGAGCAACTTTTACTAAACGAGTCACTGCTCTGCTCCTCTGCGTGGTGCGTTCAGGCACTGTGGGAAACGGCGCCTATCCACAGTGAAGCTATTCAATCCTGTTGTCGTTCAGCGTTCAAGCATCACTAAAGCACAGAAAACAGTGAAACCTGTGTCTTCCGACATTTATTCTGCAACCACCCGGTGATGGTTAAAGGGAAAATGCCGGTTAAATCCACACTTTCAATCATTTTTCAGGATAATGCATTCATTTTGTTAGCATGCCATCAGTCAGACAAATGTAATCCGGTAGGAAAATAAAAACAATATTAGGTTACAGAAAAATGACCCAGTTAAAGCCTCAAACTCTGCAGCTATAGGAGAAGAACCCAAGTGTCGGAACCAAAAAAAGACACCAACAAAAGCAAAGAACCTACAGCAGAACCTGCTCCTGGAACGATGAGCTCCAAAACCAAAACACTGGGATTTCCGCTGCTAGCCGAGACCGATATAGCTGGTTTTGACCACTAACTAGCAACTACAGGGTCAAAATCAGCACCGATATTGTTACTGACTAAAACTGAAGTCTCACATCGGTAGATAAGGAGCCAGCAGCTAAGTAAGTTAGCCTGCTAGCATTAGCTGATAAAAACTCCCTCGCGGTGAATAACGCCACCACTGACGCCTCCAGGCGAGACATAGATCAGTCATATTTGAGAAAAATGTCGATTTCTCCCAGATGCTGCTGCTCACCTGTGCGCAGAATTCCGCTGAGATCTTCTGTTCGACTTCGTGTGCTGCTGTGAAGGAAAGCGTCAAAACACAAACACAACAGACTTGCGGAACAACGTTGTGCAATTACGAGCCAATCAGCGATCAGAATCACATTCGTTCGACCAATCAGAGAGCGGCGAGGGCGGGACAAACAACTGTATCACAAAATCGCGTGAAACGTGTAAAACCAATAAACCGTTATTCTGTGGAGCAGCGACTGAGTGGTTTCATGTCAAATGTCATCTGCACTAAGTCTTTATTTTTAACTTTAAATAGTCTTATTATAAATATATGCAGCAAGGCTGCTACTACATTACATTGCTGTTGCACAAAGGCTACACTAGAATGTAAACAGAGTAGATTTAAGAGCTGTATTTCCTGAATATAAAGCTGCTGTTAGACGTGTCTTAAGCACTCACTGGGTTCTGGTTGGGAAAAAATGTGATCTTTAATGTTATGCAAATGGTTGAGTTCCTTATTGGATATGAGGAGTGTGATTTGAAAGGATTTGAGATCCAAATCACCTATTTGGGTTAATTGAATTACAGATGCTAACAGATGATGGTTCAGTTGCTAACCTGGTGTGGCAGAAATCAGCCAAAAAATGACGTAATGCAGAACTTTACATGTGACTTTATGTTTGATAGAGACAGTTTTTCATGATTCCGTCAGATGACAACATGAATATTGAAGGTCCTCATTCACTCTGAACTTTGACCTCTTGCTGCTGACCCTCGATGGAGCCACTAAAAAGGGGCCAGAACAGCAATAAACATAAGACAACCTAAAATTGACACATTTTTATGTCCAACAGTCTTGAGAAGAAGCCAGAACTTCTAAAACCCCACCTCTTTTCCCTGTTAATTCAAAATATACCATAATAATAACATATGCAATATACATAACACACAGACGTTTTATATATTATTTCGTACTAAGTTATTAACTGTTTTCTACATTAGTTTTGGTGTTTGGAATCAAACTGTGTGCGTGAGTTTTAACTATTTGGACTAAACAACGAGTCACTATGGTCCAAATTATGTTTTATCATATTCTCTTTTGCCTAGAATAAGTAGTGGTTTAATTGAACTCATAAAATTGTTGCCCCAGATCAGAATACTGTGGAATCTGAACTGGGTCAGTGGGGCAGCTGGTGGTTTTCATGGTGTTGGGGACATGGTTCTTCTCTAAATGTTCCCCTGCAGTACAGAAAACGTTCTCACAACATCAAAGAAAAAAACATTATTTTAAAAATTGTTTTTACCACTGTCACTGATGTCTGATATTTATGAACTAAACGTTTCCATGCTGTCTGCCCGCTGTCACGATTGGGCCCGTTGTCGTGGTAACAGATTGTCACGTGACATTCCCCGGTTATGAATGTATCAAAGGTGGCTGTGGTGGGTGTTGCAGTACCGCCTGGTGGCAGACGATGGTGCTGTTTCACCCACCGACCGAACAGAATTTAATCTCGCTTTTTAGCTCTTCAATAATCACGTCACTATCCTTTAATATCGTCTTTATGATCCGCTTTTACCAGGTCAGGGTGGGCGTCGTTTTAAGATAAATGAAAAGTTTTTGGACAAAAGTATTTTCTTTTACTGACCCTGATGAGTAGAACTTGTGGAACAAGGCTGCAGAGCAAACACCATATAAATACCTGGAACAACACCCGGATCTTTGCAAATCATCATATTTAAATTAAATCACCAGTCCACTGGACAAATTTAGACCAGAGAGATCACTCTCGGGAGACATTATTCTTAATTCCGAGGTTTCTCCAGCAAACCTTTAGTAACGTTCGTGTGCGCGGAGGAACGAGATGGAGCTTCCGCCGGAAGTTCCTGCTAAAACTGCTCTTTCTCATCACTCATCCACAGTCGATCAAACAGAACCAGGTGGAGGAGTTCGGGACTTTTGAGGAGTCGCTGCGTCTTCAGACGGGCTTCAGAACCGGCTGAATAAAACCACAGAACAATGTCAACAGACACACGCACACGCGCGCAGGCACGCGCGGATCCATCCGGCCCGAGTTGCTGTGATGTGATTACTTTTCATTTGATGTGAAAAATGATTCAAAGTCAATGAGATGGAAAGCGTCGCGCAGTCTATCACGGGAACCGGCGTTGTTTACTTCCCTTCGACACATCATTTGCTCCATCTCGCACTCCCGACCATTCTCTCTGTTCTTGCCGTCGCGCACGCTCGCACAACAGCGCGTCGCCGCACGCCTCATTTCACCGGGCGGCGCGGTGCGCATGCGCGGGCCCGTGGGCTGACGCTTGCGCCCGGCGCGCCGCCTTCCTCCTCTTTTTCTCGATTTATTCTCATTTGGGTGTCAGTTGGTGTTTGGGTCCACGGCCCGGAAGATAAATCTGCGTCTTGCTGAGCTGCGCTTTCAAACATGATGATGTTTCACGTGCTTTCACGCCCCATCTGCACCTTGATTTAACTTCTGAGGTGAAAATCGTATCTTTATTACACGAGAAAAAACAATACGTTGTTTCGAATTGCGGTCATATTTTGCATTTTTAAAATTCAATAACGACTCTAAGAAGCGAATGTTTAAGCGTTTTAGATACAAGCGCACATGAAACGATGGATGTTCTTAGGTTTGGGTTCTGCGTGATAAAGCAGAGAACGACCCGAGGTTCTAAAAGAACACACATTTCACCAGCATCAGTGTGACATTTCAGAGATTTTTAATAAATCGCTTCCACGCGTGTAATTAGGTGTGAAAAAAAATTCAGAATTTGAAACTGAGCCTGTGTTGAAAGTTGAAAAAAGGATTTCTCGTGCGACGGAGCCCTGCAGTGTCGGGTCCTGTCCACCGGGTGGCAGTGTGACCCCAGTCTAGAATCTCCTCACCTTTGTTTTCCTGCCCGATTCTCCTCCTCTCGCTTAAAAAACATAGATCTATTAAAAGAAAATGCAGAGGAGAAAAAAAAATACTGTCCCCCGGTTAAAATAAATAGCCTTTCACAGGTAATTTAATTGACTATTTTGTTCAAAATCGAGGTAATTCTGCTTGGGTTGTAATAGCAAACAAGAACAGCGCTGCCTTGGCAATCATTTAGTGCACAAACATGGGGAAGAGCTTTAATCTGCTTCTGTCACAGAGGAGCCATGGCTCAAGCACAGAGAAGGACCTGTTTTCTTAATTGTAGCAAGATCTCTGCACGGGAAATTACCCTCACTGGCACAAACAGCTAAAAGAGGAAAAAAGACAAGAAGCTGGGAAACAACCGAGAGCTGCGTGACGGCCCCACGAGAACATTCAGTCCGCGTCCCGCATCTGGACTCCGGAAGAGTTGAGTAATTATGCTGGTCTGAAATAAAAGGACGTGAGCTTCTGAACATCAGGTCAGTGTCCAGAGGTGCTTCTTAAACTCTAACTTCTTAATCATTTGTCTTCTGTCCTGCTGGCAAGAGGTGTGTGTGTGTGTGTGTGTGCGTGCGTGTGCGTGTGCGTGTGTCCATTGGAGGTGTTGCTGTTCTCGCCTGTCCCGTTACCTCCAGCAGCGCGTCTACCGCCCCCCGCAGGCCGGCCGAGGTTACCCCATGCTGACCTGTTTAATTGTCTGTCTGTACCAGGGACCACATTGTGTGTGTGTGTGTGTGCATGTGTGTGTGCGCGCGCGCGCGTGTACACATTTACTGATACACGAGAAGCAAACCACACTGGAATCACGCACGGCGTCTCCGTCAGACCGATGTTGTAAGTGTGTGTCCCATTAAAGGAGCTTCTTCCAAGTGGGCCTGTTGTTCTGGATGTGCTGTAACAAGTGAACGCCCCCCCCCCACAACCCCCTCCCCCCACCCCCCCACCCTGAGCTCGGCAGGTTCAGGATAAAAGCCCATCAGTTGGTCACAATAACATCCAGCAACATAGAATAACGTCAAAAGTTTGGGCATGAGGTAATATTCTCTAAATGCTAGATACACACACACACACACACACACACACACACACACACACACACAATCCTCAGTGTGTGTATTTGCCTAAATATTGATGTGGGTCCCCCACCATGCATGCTAGCTTGTTTGTACAGTGGCCCTTAATGGACAAAATTCCTAAAAATAATTTGCTGTAAAACGCTGTAAAAATTGGTATATGCTGTAATCTGTGTGTGTGTGTGTGTGTGTGTTGTGTGTGTGTGTGTGTGTGTGTGTGTGTTGTGACAGACAGGGAATTAGACTGATGGGAAACAAATGCCAATTTGGCTGTGAAACAGAGCAACCTGATCAGGAATGACACCGTTTGGGCGGAGGCCAGGCTCGTCTCAGCACCGGCACACGGCGGTTACAGACGCCGCCTCGCCACAGGGAACGCCGGCGGCGGGGGGGGGTCACCAGGGAGCAGCCATTTTGTTTGGCCTGTTTCTTTTTTAAAGATTCGTTTGAGGACGTCGTTCTGTTTCCTGTGACCGCGGCAGCTGCTCCTCCTCAGTCTGGATGATGGAAAAGGAAGTAGTTTGATCTGAAGATGTCATCACCAGGGAGAAGGAGGGGGGGGCGATCTCATACCCTCATACCACCACCTTCACACACACCTACCACCCCCCCACACTCACACCCACACCCACACACACACACACGCCAACCTCTCACTCACATTATTGGACTGGTCTGGTAAATAAGGCCGGGTGCGTGAGAATCTCATTACCACAACACAAAGCAGAATTTCCTCTGAGGACTGGTGTGTGTGTGTGTGTGTGTGTGTGTGTGTGTGTGTGTGTGTGTGTTGTGTGTGTGTGTGTGAGAGAGAGAGAGAGAGCAAGGGTGAGACAGAGCTTGTGTATGCAAAAGTGAAATAGAGCGAAAGTGTGTATGTAGGGGTATGGCTATCTCAAAGTATATACGTGTGTGTGTGTGTGTGTGTGTGTGTGTGTGCGTGTGTGTGTGTGTGTCTGTGTGTGTGTGTGAGCTCAATCAGTGGCAGGCTGATGGGGAGGGAGAGTGAAGCAGCTGGGGCCTCCTGCCCAGGCCTTCAATTTCCCTTCCAGTCCAGTCACTGGAGTGTGTAATTACTATGGGGCCGGCCTGGGGGCTGGCATGGAAGTGCAAACACACACACACACACACACACACACACACAGCACAGACACACACCATCCACCCTGCTCCAACCACTACCACCCCTCTAGTCACACACCTCCCACTAATAGCCCCCACACACCCGTGATCTCCACACACACACACACACACACACACACACACACACACACACACACACACACACACACACCACACACACACACACACACACACACGAACGTGTGGGCCTCCCTCTCCTGGCCTGTAGTTCATCCTGATGCCCCGTGTTGCCCCGGGGTGGCTGAGCAGCTATGATCCGCGACTGAGAGCACACCATGAGACCCCTCTCAGCTCCCACCCTCGCTGGGAAGTGTCCTCTCCACCGCCGTGCCACAACGTGCACGCCTCCCGCTGCTGGGGGGCCGCGGTTGTCCCCGGCAACGGTTGAAACCGCATCAACGCAGCAGATTCTGCTGGATTCTACGCTGTGATTGGTCAGTGCAAGAAACATGGAGAGTTGTTGTTGGTGACCGTCTGACCCCACTGGCCTGGTCATCCCTCCATCATCATCCCTCCATCCTCATCCCTCCATCATCCATCCCTCCATCATCATCCCTCCATCATCATCCCTCCATCCTCATCCCTCCATCATCATCCCTCCATCATCCGTCCCTCCATCATCCATTCATCCATCCATCATCCCTCCATCACCCATCCCTCCATCATCCATCACCCATCCATCCATCACCCATCCATCTCTCCATCACCCATCCCTCCATCCCTCCATCATCCATCCCTCCATCATCCATCCCTCCATCCCTCCCTCATCATCCTCCCTCCATCACCCATCCCTCCATCCCGTCCCTCCATCCCTCCATCACACCCATCCCTCCATCATCCATCCCTCCATCCTCCCATCCATCATCCACCCTCTCCCTCCCTCCATCCATCCACCCTCCATCATCCCTCCATCATCCATCCCTCCATCACACCCATCCCTCCATCATCCATCACCCATCCATCCATCACCCATCCATCTCTCCATCACCCATCCCTCCATCACCCATCCCTCCATCATCCATCCCTCCATCATCCATCCCTCCATCACCCACCCCCATCCCTCCATCCCTCCATCACCCATCCCTCCATCCCTCCATCCCTCCATCCCATCCATCCTCCATCCTCCCATCCATCATCCACTCCATCCTCCCTCCACATCCACCCATCCATCATCCCTCCATCATCCATCCCTCCATCACCCATCCCTCCATCATCCATCACCCATCCAAAGTCCCAAAGATGGTCCCCTTTCCATCCCAGCCTGGCCTAAGCCAGAGGAGGTGCAGCCAGAGGAGGTGCAGCCAGAGGAGGTGCAGCCAGTGGGGAACCTGGTGACCAGAGCGAAGCTCCTCCAGGTCCTCCAAACATATTTGAGCAGAATTCCATTTTCCCCGGTGAGAGTGGGGCAACAACAGCCTGTCCACAGTTCCTGGTCCCCGCCGACATCAGAGGCTGTCGCTTCCACTCAGTCCACGCTTGTCAACCCATTCTCCTCCTCCTCTGACTCTTGATGGGGGGGTGAGGAGGGTGCGCGGCATGGGCGAGGCAGATTGTGCTGGGTGTCTCGGAGGCCGTGGCGTTAGCGGAGGAGGAGAAGGAGGAGAGGGAGGCTGTCTCTTTGAGGATTCGGCCCGCTTGCCTTCGCCTGCCTGCCCCTTTGAAGCTGCTCGATGACCGCACAGGGCAACATCACTGCAGGTGGGGGGGGAGGGGCGGCGTTGGCGAGGTATGGAAGCCTGTCATTTGTATACAGCTGTTTCTTTCATCTCGTCCGCCTCCCCGCTTCCTCCTCCTCCCGCCCCTCTATCTCTGCCTCTACCCTCTCCTCCTGCTCCCCTCTGGTGCCGTTGCTGCGCGCCGTCTCTGAGACCCCTTCAAGCACTTAAAAAGAAGCCCCCCCCCCCCCCCCCCGGCCGGTGGCAGGGAGCAGGAAGGAGAGCGAAGGCAGCCAACAAAAGGGGTCCGATCAGAACGGAACGAGAACCGACCCACGAGGTGGGTTTCTGTTGGCCCTCCAGCGCCTTCTGACTCCGACCTGCTGAAGTTTCACTAGTGCAGCGACAAACAGATGGAAGAAGATCGTCTTCTGGAGATGGTTCTCGTGCACGGGCTTCGCCATCAACGTGCACGGCTGTGACACCGGCCTCGTCGGCTGATGTGAAGGTGTGTCCCGAGGTACTTCCCGTCACCTCCGCCCCCCCCCTCATTGAAATCAGAAGCCGTTTTCCGCCCTTTTCCCACATAAGCGGGCCCCGATGCAGGTTCGAGGAAACAAATGTTCTCTTTGTTCCGGGTTCTCTTCTTTTGTCCGGCGGAACAGAGCACGGAGCTGCGGGATAATCGAATCCGGCCCTCACGGAGAAACACTTGACAGTCCCCTCTGTTCTCGCCACAATACACATATGCCTTGATGTGTCGCTACACCAATTAGCAGCAATTAACACGAGCCTGCCGAGCACCTGCGTTCGGAGCTCAGGCATCTGGGCGGCATTATCAGGAGTATGTTGTATTATCGGAATAAGTGCTGGAACACTGTCGCCATCCCGGCGGACCCTCGCCCGCCCCAGATGGGGTTCCGGGGCTTTATTCCCAGCTGCGATTCTGCAGTGTTCTCTCGCAACCTAAAGAACTTATCGGTCCAAAATCATTGAGTTCTCTTGTTGTTTAGGCCACGCAGACATCAGTCAACCTCTGCGGTCTCTTATGTGAGTGAGCTTCGCCGCTCCGCTGCTCTCTGCCGGCCGTGTTGTTGTAAATGATTGTTTTGCATTGAGATTCCCGAGTGCTCTGGACGGGTTGAGAGACTGCTCTATACAAACAGGCTGAACGGTTGTTATTTCAGCAGTGACGCCTGCCTCGGCACACACTTTGGTCGGAATATCGATCGGCTGTCGCTTAGCATGCAAAGCAGGAGTCTGAAGGAGACACTAGAGAGACAGCTCCAGCAGGAGGGAGAGGCTCACATCAAACAAGAACCGAGAGGCTACAGACGGGCAAGAGGGGGGAAGAAGAGCACACCTGCGAGATTCTGACACCAAATAATTAAAAATATCGGATCCTAGCTTCTGCCAGAGTGCAAAAGATAATAAAGTAAGGAGCGCTGCGGTTAGCTGGTATTCCGTTAGCTTCATTTTCCCCCTGCACAACACTGAAAGCAATGTAAAGTCTAATTTAACGTGACTGGAAATAAAAGTTTAACCGACCAATTTATGGTTAGGGTGGATGATTGCGTGAAAAGACAATAATTCTTCATTGGAACTGCAGTTTATTTTGTAGCGGTTGTCATTAGCCTAAGCTTGAAACATATGCATTGTTGTAACAAGACAATTAAATTGACATTAGGCGAAATTGCTATAAAATGTCAGCTAGCTGGATACTGCATCAACAGTCATTAAGCTAACAAAACCTAAAATAGCCATGGACAGACAGTAAGGGTGCTAATATGTTTTAAACAAATCGGCCCAACTGACTGACACATGACGGCTAAAAAGAACAATTAGCCGATGAGACTAAAACCAGACTAGCTCGTGAGGCTAGCGTACGCTAGAGCAAGCCCTTAGTCATGCTCTCTCATCTGATCTATCTGATGCTGTAGTTTTCTGATGGTGCAAACACACTTAAATGGAGGCTTATGCAAACATCTACACATTTGGTCGCAGAGAAGCATTTTTTAACAATATTCATCTTCGCAGCTTGACTGCACAGCCGGATAACGCTGATGTTGAGGAAGGGGAAATGGATAACTTTCCATCTTTTACCTCCAAACTACCGGTTGCCATGGCAACCCGGCAAACCGACCATGAGAAAAATGGAGAATTAACACACAGTTGTTCTAATAACTGAGTAAGTCTTCTCCATCTTCCTCTGAAGGGTGGGTTTTATTACATTGGTTCCACTCTTGCCTCGGGATAACAACGTCTTTTCTTTTATTCAGTTCGCGCCGGGTGATGCATATTTTTTCCTGTTGGAAGCGGAGGCTTCATTTTTCCAGGGAAAAGCCAGGCTGGTGGCAGCTGGAATAGCATGGAGTGAAAGCAAACCTCAGAGGAGAGCAATCCAAACACAGGTGGGGCCATTTTTCTTTGGCCGCTGCGCTGTGAAACGTAGTGCCGGAATGGAAAACAGTCAAAGAGGTTGCACCGATTTATTGTGTCCCTCACGGATATTCTGATTTATCTCCATATCGAGGAGAAGCTCTCGCCGAAGACACAACGGTGGAAGCCGAGCCTCCTCAGTGCAGCAAAACCCCAAGAAAGGTGTTAAATGAAACAAGGAGGAAGCAGCTGGGACCGTCTTTCACGCCTCGTCCCATCGCGCCAACAACCACTGGATAGAACCCCGCAGGATGCAGAGCCAGACGAACCGGTGCTGTGCTTGTTCTAGATCGTTCTCCAGCCTCCTACCTTGACCCTCCCACCTACCCCCCAAACACACTTCTAACCCCAACCTTGAAACCTTCTAACCGTCCTTCGAGGTTGTGAGGACCCATCAAAAGTGCCTCACTCCCCCAAAATCTCCTCATTTTGCTGAGAGTGTAGATTTTGAGCGTTCATGCCCTGGGAAGGCTAGCGTGTAAGTCCATAGTAGCCTGTGAATACCGGTGGAAGCTCGCAGGGAATAGGCTAAGCACAGCATTCACCATCCCGTCATCTTCTGTTCTGGCTGGAAGCCCGGAGTGGACATCAGACCAACTCCAGAATCCAACTCTCCCGCAGGCTTCTTGTTCCTGTGGGCAGAAATGGAGCACGAAGAGGCCAAATAGTTTCACACACCGGTCGGTGCAGCCAGCTGAACTCTAAACAAAAGACACATTTCACATTCAGCTCAATCAGATCATCTTCCTGCGTATCCCTAATTGATTAAAAACCAAAAAACGCCCCAGTTGTCCAACGCACGGACTTCATATAGAAGCAGATTTAAGCCATTTCACCCCTCAACAAGTAAATATGAGCTCCAGCCAGGGGACTAAGTTGCGCGTGCTGCAGGGTTAGACGCCCCTGCTGAGCTATAATCTGATCAGTGTTGTGAAAACAATTCCGATAATGCCGTGGAATTAGACCGACGAGGCCCCCCCGTCGACTCTTACATTTGAAACCAATGGCACGAGGGCTCGGGCTAATGACTGGGCTTACCACACAGCCTGGTGGGGAAAATGGCTTTGAATAGTACTTAAGGGAACTCCTATTACAGAATGCACTGAGAACTAATTAGATACAGTAAAATATTGTACATTATCCTTTCACGTTGCACCCCGCAGTCTGTAAATTATCGCAGGCTGCCCGCCAGAGACTCTCGTTCCGGGCGCCGAATGCCACACTGTTTGGAAAAATTAATTTTGATATTTGTTTTCCCCTCCAAAGGGTGATGGGTGACACACAAAGACCATTATAAGATGGGCTCCTCGTTATAGCCTGGTAATATCTTCTCGCCATTAAAAGCGCTCCTCACGCGCTCCTCACGTCTCCTCGCGGCGCCTGCTGGACGGCAGCCGCGGAACTCAAAAACCAACTTGAGGAAGATTGTCTGTGTTTAAGAGTTAATCACGGTAAATCACAGCGTTCGTCCGGACCGTCTCAATCACTCCCTTTCAGAGCGCGGATGAATAAAACATCGTCTCCCATCTTCTGGGGAAATGAGCGCCGAGAGGTCACGCTCTGACATTAGAGGTCAGGAACCCGCGTCTGCTCCCATTGGTCCGAAAAACCCGCTCGCCAGAGGCAATCATATGCGGCTGATCAATACCAATAGCCAGCAGCTCTGGTATCATGGCGACAATTACAGGTTTGGAGACGACGCGCGTGCGTTCAACAGGCCATCCAGGCCCAGGTGTGTGTGGCGGCGAGGCGTGATTTGGTGTAGCCACAGACGTTGACAGCTACACTGTAATTTTCATTACCCGTGAATTCAGCTGTTTGGAACCAGGGTTCGGCCAAACGTGTCAGGGCAGATTAGCATCACATTGGGACTGAGCGCAAACACCTTTTCGGTGTCTCGTCAACAGAATTAAAAGCCACTCTCGCGGTTTTAAATCGCCTCGATTGTCGCCGCAATTGACATTTCTCTTCAGCGGACCTACGGAAATCGCCGTTGTAGTACAAAGTTGTCCAAAAACTTTCCCCGAATCAATCACGCGGTGACGTCCTGTACATGCACGATGTTGGTAACAAAGTCCTCCGGCTGTAACGCGCCTCCGCTGTGCTCCTAATTTGGGCTAATTAATTGCGTACCTGAAGAGCTAGCTCACGACGTGGCTGGTGCTTTTGAGCTCTTTGTTTGGCGTAGAAAGTCAGCTCCGGTCTCGTGGTACTTAACCACATTTCTGCCTGAAAGATTGTGTTTATGTGCTTGAGCGAGGGCTCCCCCTCCCTCACTAATAACCACATAACCAGTTAGCTTAATTACAGGAATAGGCATGAAGGAGGGAGAAAATGAGTGACTCAACACATAATCCACTTTCCTCTCCACGGTGAAGGCAGTCAGGATCTCTTAATACAAAATAAATAACTATGGGGGCTACGTGTGTTTAATAGGATTTCAGTCTTCGCCTGACAAACATGTGGGCTCGATAATCCCTCGCCGTTCTGTACGTTTCTGTTGGCCATCCAGCAGACGTGGAGCACCATAACAGCAGGCCTCCTCCGAGGAGGCGTCTGCCGCATTGCAAATGTATTTTCCACCGCAGTCTGAACTTCCCGTTAGAAGAACGCGCGATTCATGGCGGTTAACGCCGTCAAGCCTCTTCTGACCGGGTTTTACCATGACCCAGTGCTGTGAGCGGGTCCGGCCCGTGGCTTCAGGTTCTACGGCGGGCTGGACCCAGGAGCTGAACGGCAGCGGACAGACAGACAGAGAGACTCTCGCTGTATCATAAACTCTCGACCCAGCCTCAGATTCCTCCGAGAAAAGGACGGATTGGAGCGGTTTGCAAAGATCAGAGCATTTGAATAATACCAGTTGAAGGCACCTTTTCGCAGCGAGCCGGAGAGATTAAAAATTGCAAAACGTGTAAACGTCTTTAAGAAGCTGAAGCGCGGCGATAAAACTCGACGCGTGCCTCGGAGGTTGAGAAGAAGGCGGGCAAGGCAGGCGTAAAGAAACACATGGACTTTGGCAAATGTGGTCTCAACAGGATGTTCTGGGCTGGGTTATACCTTCACTTTGACTGCTAGCCTTTTTCTGGCTGCTGGTAAGCCTTCAATTAAATGACGGCTACCTTTTTCAAGTCACTAATCCTCTTACAGTTGGGAACCTTACCCTTTGGCATGCGGAAAATACACACTCAGGCCCGCGCGGGCTTTGTGTGTATACGTACAGCGAGTCTTCTTCGGCATCGCCCTCGCGCCGCCTGTCCCGCTGTCCTCCTCCCTGCTGCTACCTTCTTAAACCGACAAAAGAGACCCTTCTTCACGATCTGAGCCTTCGTGGAAAATCTGCATAAAAAAACAAAAAATGAGCGCCAGACCAGAACTCAGGACTTCCAATTTCTGCAACAACTGCACAAACCGTAGTATGCAAATGTGCGTTTGTATGAGTGTATGAGCACAAACCAAGAGGAGGACGGAATGTGGACCAACTGAGCCCTGCAGACCTGTGCAGAGGGGAGCAGCCGGCGCCTTTACAGACACGACACGTCGAGATGTGACAGTAGGTCACATGCGGAAAATAATTATTCTACTTTCATTTCTGGTGCATTGAACATCAGAGCACCAATAAATAAATCCATAAATGAGATTAGGATTAAGCCCGGAACGCCAGCTTCCACACATCCAGTTGGGTGCAGCGTCTTTACATTCAACCCAAACCCCCAAAAATGGAGGTTTTCTTGACCACTTCATCCCATCGGGGGTCATGGGGAGGCTGCTGGAGCCATTCCCGGCTCCATATGGGCAAAGGCAGGGATGAGTTGCCATCCAGGTCCCGATGTGAGCATTTGAGGGTTCGGTACCTTGCTCAAGGGTACCCCGGTGGGGCTCTGGGGGTGTCCTGGCACCTTCCCCTACCAACTGGCTTGAACCCAGAAGCCTCCGCTTCTCAGCAGAACTCCTCCTAACACAGCCTGGAACAGCTGTAAAACAAAACACCACCAGAGTAAAAATGATTCTTAATTTGAAGATTTTGTCCAAACTTTGACCGCGCAAATTTTCCTCCGCGTCCGACAAGCTTGGATCGTTTTAAAAGTCTGGTGGAGTTTTCTGTTTGACAAGCTTTATCCTCCCTATCACCGTTTTCCCTCCTAATCCCTTTTATTGTTTTCCTGTCAGATTAATTGGATACTGGCATATTTTAATGACTTGTTTTCCCTCAGGTTGCCCACCTGCCTCTCCTCTTCCTCCCAGCAGCAGATCCTCATCTGGAGCGCCACCGGAAAAGCTGCGGATAATGGGAGGAAATTGGACTTGAAACTAAAAATACAAAAGGAAATGAATTTGCTAAAGGTGAAGAATAAATTGCTCTGCTAAGATTGCTGATGGCAGAGGGTGATGAATGTTGGCGGATGGTAGTTTTAGGAGCGGATCTTGGGAGGGGCACCAAATTTTGCATCCTTTTTATTTTAAAGTTAATCTCTCTGGCTGAACTGAATCATCCGGAACCTTAGTCGGTTCTCTTGGACGCGTGTTTATTTTCGGTGTATTCACAGTCACAACGATGTGGCGCCCACCTACAGCCGGGGCGCTCTCCGCGTGTCCGGCTCGCTCAGCTATTGACCAGGATGAGGCACAGACCTGTAAAAGGAGGGGTGTTCCTGCTATAATCAACCAACCCCGAGTATTGATTGGCCCGTGTCAATCGTGCCCAGTGAAGGGACGACACAAGCAATTAATGGGCCCCACGCTGCAGCGCCACAGTCCTCCGCTCTCCCCAGTCCTCCCCCTCCATCTCCAGACAATTAAAACTATTGTAATGGGTTTATTGACACGGCAAATATGCATGTGCACGTGGCGTCGGTATGCACATTAGCAAATAATGCACACAATGCAGCGGATTGTCTGGCTGTAGAAAATGCAATCAGCTCCAAACACGGAGACGAGAAGTGGTTGTTTTCTCGTCGGCGCCCGGCTGGAGCAAAAGTCAACAATGAAATGTGGCCATAGACATTTTTTTGAGATGAAGCGAGAAACCAGGAAAAACACACCAAATCGGCCGTGTTGAAATTATGTTGCCTAAACAGAGACCATTTCCATAAGGGCATCCAAGAATTTACAACCCAGAGGTTGGTTGTAGCTGCACAATTGGAGATTATACTTTAATGCAAACAAAGGATGGTTTGCTGGCACCTTTTCCTTGTACTTACAATGCCAGGCCAGTAGGGGGCAGTGTGAGGAATCAAGCGTTCCGTGTCCACATTATAAAGAAAATGACTTTTGAAGGGAAAAGCTCAGAGAGCCGAAAACCGATTTCTGTTCAGCAACTGTCATTAAAACGACAAATAACAAGGCAGCAAAACACAAAAATGGCAGGTTTAACTAAACGACATGGACGGTTGTCGGAATCTCAACAAAGGTCGGGAAAAAACGAAGAAATAAAAGCAAGAATAACATAGAGTATCTGTCGATAACTGTGCAAACCTCAAGCCAGGGAGGCTGGAACGCTGTGATTTACCCTCCAATTTTCCGCGGCCACTGTATCCGCTTCAATCAAACCTCCAATATTAACACAGGGCAATAATTTCTCCTGCTTTATTACAAATGTGGGGCCGATTGTTTGATGAATCAGCCGCCAGAAGCTGCCATAAGTCACAGCGGTAATCAGGCATATTTTAAACAGGCTGAGTCACACTGAAAATGAACTATTATTTCAGCTTTATGTGTTTTCGGGAGGAGCGGAGAGCCACTCCAGGCCACCGGCTCCTCTCCAGATTTAAAATGTTCGACCAAGCAAATATGAATTAAAGGAACCATCACGCTGTCTAAATCCACAGCAAATGAAATTGGGTCTGTTAAATCTTTCTCTGGATTCCAACACCAGTGTTTGTTTGTTTGTTTGTTTGTTTGTTTGTTTGTTTGCACGGCCAAGCGAGGAAACATCGACGCTCGCCGTGGCAGGAGCCCGACGGTGGACGCCCTAATTGAAATGAACGCCGGCGATGTGCCGGTTCAAAACATTCCACGTTATTCAATTTTCACGGTTTTAATTCATCAAGATAAAAAAGGCTTTATTCATTAGCCCCCGCGGGAAAATGTTGTTTAGTTAAAAGCTGAATGGAGTCCATTAAATGTAATGAGTTTGAAAAGTAATGACGCGTGGACGAGAGCGAAGTGCACAAGTGGATTTGTTAAAGTCCAAACTTTCACACTTTTGCAACAGGAAGCAAAAGCAAGAAAAGCCAGTGGTGGAGGAAGCTGGAGGCTCCACCCCTTCCTCCCTCCATCCCTCCATCCATCCCTCCATCATCCATCCACCCCTCCATCCATCCCTCCATCATCCCTCCACCCATCCCTCCATCCATCCCTCCATCCATCCCTCCACCCCTCCATCCATCCATCCATCCATCCACCCCTCCATCCATCCATCCATCCCTCCATCATCCATCCATCCATCCCTCCATCCATGTGTAGTTCTTCTGCTTCTCTCCCTCCCTCCTCTCCTCCTGTATCCCTCTAGAGGAATCACCAACTTCATAGCTGTGCACTGATCTGCTGACCTCTGACCCACTATCTAATACTGACAGCTTGTTGTAATTCATGTATTTCTATGATCTCTTCTCTCCTCTCCTCTCCTCTCCTCTCCTCTCCTCCCTCTCCTCTCCTCTCCTCTCCTCTCCTCTCCTCTCCTCTCCCTCCCCTCCCCCCTCCTCCCTCCCCCCTCCTCTCCTCTCCCCTCTCCTCCCCTCCCCCCTCATCTCTCCTCTCCTCCCCTCCCCTCCTCTCCTCTCCTCTCCTCTCCTCTCCTCTCCTCTCCTCTCCTCTCCCCTCCCCTCCCCTCCCCTCCCCTCCCCCCTCCTCCCTCCCCCCTCCTCTCCCCTCTCCTCCCCTCCCCCCTCATCTCTCATCTCATCTCCTCTCCTCTCCTCTCCTCTCCTCTCCTCTCCTCTCCTCTCCTCTCTACCCCCCCCCCCCCCCCCCCATCAGCAGGAGGGTCCCCCTACATGAGCCTGGTCCTGCTCAAGGTTTCTTCCTGTTGAAGGGGAGCTTTTCCCGCCACTGTTCCTTGTTGGGGGTCAGGCCCTGGGATTCTGGAGAGGGTCTAGAAACAATTTTGATTGTAACAGACGCTCTATAAATAAAGATTGATTGATTCAAGACGCTGCGGATCTCCTCAGTGGAACAGGTGACGCCTGATTTCAAACTTTTTTTATCTTGGAGGACTTTTGTTGGACGCCTGTCCTGGTTCTTAAGGATTTAGACCAGATGGCCCCAAACCCAATTTAAACTGGACCTTTAAGGAGAGGACCACAGCCTATTGTGGAAAAAAGATGTATTTCCTAGCGTGGAGCAGAGTCTGCAGTACTTTTGTGAAGTGAAGCTTTGAGCTGAAAATAAGGTCTTCAGTAACATCAAATGCTGCTATACGTATCAAAACGGCTAAACCCAATGACGGAAGACTAATCTGTGGATGAGAAGGGAACAAATTTGGGGAGTAAATGACATCAGATCTGGTGCTAACATCTTTCACTTCCTGTTCCAGTGACTTGATCAACAGTTGTATCGCCGGCGTCTCGGCCCAGTTACTGATGGCTCTCTCTCAAACGCTGCCTATCTCATTACAGTAATGAACTTTCTAATTACCTCCACCCCCTCGGAGAAGAATGGAGGCCATTAAGACTTTGGGATTGGCTTTTATATCATTTACTTAGTCCAGGACACTAACCAGCAGCCATTTTCCATCTCAATAAACCCAACATCCTTCATGGATGTTGACACTTCTGGTCTTCCCTCACTGACGCCTTCAAAAGTTCTAATGCAAAACAAAATGACGTTTCGGTCCAGATAAGAAGCAGAAAAGTGGAAATGCCGATTTCTTTTTGTGACTAGCTTAGTCCTTTTGGGGTGACGGGGAGGCACCCCTGAAGGAGCTGCCAGCTCATCCAGGGGGAGATGTGAGCATTTGGGGTTTTGGTACTTTGCTCGAGGGTACCTGGGCAGGTCTCTGAAGGTGTCCTGGCACTTCCCCCCGTCACCAGAACACCTTCTATGGGCCCGTCCCGTCCCCTCCAGAGTGAGCTACCGCCGCCACCACGTAAGTGTTTTAATAGTTATGCACTTTAAATATCATCATTTAAAACATTTACTCATGGTTAATTGCATTGGAATATTTTACTTAATTATGAAAACATGAACTTGATAACAGATACCTTAAAACCTTCCTGACTAGCTGGTGCAGCTATCTACTTAAGCCTGAAGGCAGCATGCTAGCTCACAAAGTGGCTATTCTTTTGCAACATCACACACATTCTGGG
This sequence comes from Takifugu flavidus, assembly GCF_003711565.1. Taxonomy (NCBI): domain Eukaryota; kingdom Metazoa; phylum Chordata; class Actinopteri; order Tetraodontiformes; family Tetraodontidae; genus Takifugu; species Takifugu flavidus. Next base: position 14,411,311 of record NC_079531.1, on the reverse strand, counting down.
TTTTTCCTCTTACCTCCTTTTCTGTTTTCAGTTCTGCTCTGTTCTTTTTCGTGGTTTTCCTCCTCGGGTGAAACTGCGTTAATAAAACAGACGTTCGCCGCCGCCGCTGCTGCTGTTGCGGCGGCGTATCCTTGTAATGTGTTGACCTCTCCGCATCGCCAGTCACAGTCTAGCGCACTGCTGGCAGCACGTAGAGGTGTTGGGTTTTACTAGTATCGCCTTCTCTGCGGGGCTAAAATGTGTGTTGCTGCTAGACTTTTATGTAACAGTTTCCATCATATATCTGTAGAGAAAATGGCTACAGCAGCGCTTTCATATGCTAAGATGAAACAACACTGCTGTGTGTAACTGTTTCATGCTACGGAGGTTCCAACTAGGCTAAAGTGTAATAAAAAAGTTAATCTTAACTGAGTGATTGGTCAGCAGGAATCATAGTCTCAGCCTGAGAAGAGAGTTTCCCGCCAAAAAGTGATTAGCACTAGCATTGACTGAGCCAAACAACAGATAGCCAGGGTTGCGCTACAACATTTAGCATTTTTTTTGTTTAAAAAAGGAAAATAAGGTCAAATTAAGGTCAAAACTTTGCATTGCAGGTACTCCCCCCCCAGAGACTCAAGGGTGCATGCAAATCAATTACTATCACACAAGCTAGAGATTAGAGAGGCCGTGTGAGCCCAACAATAAAAAAATATCTGTTTTTCTCAGTCGCACGTAGAACGCGATAACGTAATAACGTGATTGGACTCCAAGGCTTTAAATGCGGGCCTGAGTAGTGTTATGATGTGACAAAGTCTTCATTAACGTGATATTAAGGAGAACTGTCTCTCATTACCTTATCATTGCTACAACTGTAGATTAGGAGCAAACAAGTATCACAGGCATCCATGTACGACCGCTATATCAATCAGCAATTAGCATCCACGCTGTTAAAATCATAACAAGAACACTTGATATTTGCTTCAATTATATAATTGATCAAGCAAGGGATGGGCCCTCACATCAAATGAAAGCTGAAGGCAACATTACGGGCCTTGTTTGCATTTTATTACGGAGAATTAAAGTGGTTGCACAACAGTGGTCTTAAATGAGCACAACATGGTATGAAAATAGACTTGAATTTCAGGCTAACGAGCTGCTGATTCATGACTCGGCTGGTGTGTAATTTCCCCCGACTCGGTGACAGGCGCGCACAGTCAGCCGGTAAATACCTAGCGCACGCCGAGCAGCGAGCACGGCGCCGGGCGACACAACCTGGCGACCCAGCGTTCGGACAAAGACCTTTGCTCCGGACAAAAGAAGTTTGGTTGTGCACAAAAGCGGCCTCGTTGCTTTCGTAACCACCCCCCCCCCACTAACTGTGAAAATGAAGGGCAGAAAAAGCAGAATTTCAGCGGCGCGTACTTGTTCTTGGCAGACCGAACTGCTCACAGAAGCCATTTGTGGATCTATTGTGTTTGTCTGGGATTAATTAACACTTAGAATGTGGAGGCGAGTCAGGCTGGTGTTATAATAGGGCAGCATTTCGGCTCGCAATGCTGGACAAAGAGTTTACCTCGGAGGTGCACGTATCTGTGTGTGTGTGCGCTCGAGAGGAAGCGAGCCTCCTGCACTACATTGTATGCTATCATGCTGAAACATATGGACAGACAGGTCCTTTGTCACCACTGTAAGGGCCACATTTGACATGGTTTGATATAGGGGGGCAAACAAACACAAAAGCACTGTCCGACTCACTCAATGCCAAACTGTCAGTCAACCATCAAGGCGGCAGCGGCGCACGGTGTGCGCACGTGAGCTGAACCTGCGCTCCAGCGAACCTGATACCTTTGCTAGATGGTTCAGTGGTTTGCAGTAGAAAGTTTGAATGGATTTGTTGCTTGCAGTCAACTTTAGCGCGCTGTAATACGCATCAAGACTTCTAAATTCTTCTTATTCTCATGTATAGTACACTATTAGAGACTAAATGCCCTCTGTAATGATTTTGTTTGATCGACCTGCTTGTTGACGCTTGAACATGTGCAGTACCCAATTTCCACCAGTAGGTGTCTCTCTTTTTCTTCAGGAGTCAGCTTGCTCTCTTGCAGCGGCTTGTGTGTGTGTGTGTGTGTGCGTGTGTGTGTGTGTGTACAGTTGCTAACTCATAGTTCTCTACACTCTGCTCACTTTTCCAGAGATCTCAGCAGCTTTTGCGAAACATTTGACACACATCTCGATAAATTATCGATCCCTGACTTTTCTGTTGTTAAAGCAAAAGACTCCCACCGGAATCCGTAAAATCAATCACAATCATCAATTTATCTTCAACTGACATGTAATGAGTAGTCTGGCATCTGAGATGTAAAATGAAGTATGTGTTAAATAAGTAAAATCTATAATCTGGGTGGTTCAGTTTTAAGCACCGATTTACTCATTTTTTTGGGAGTTATAGAGTCTTTTTCTGTATAAATCTACAGCTCACGGACACTATTGGTACAATAGATGCTTCCATTTCAGCAGCAAAGATGCTCGTAAATGTTGATGATGCAGAAAATTTCACAACTTCGGGACAAACAAATTTCCAAAATGGAGCTTAAAGTGGCAAAAACGGAGTTAATATTGATGACGAAAAGGGTTGATTAAGCAGACCGGGTTGATCGATCTGGAGCAAAAAAAAGCAAGGAAAGAGGATTTTGCAGAGATGTGTGAGCTTAAAACACAAGCATAAAAATATAGATCAAATCTCGTGGGCAGCTCAGCATGTTTGAGCCACGAGCTGAAACAAAGAAGGAAAAAAAGGCGATATTGGGAAGCTGCGCCAATTTTCACCCCTTTCCGTTCGCATCTACATGCTGAGACAAGAAGATCTCTCATTTCCTGGGAAATTGCTGGTTTCTGTGCTTCAGGTGGAGCGCCGCAGAGACGGCGGCGGCCTGAAATTAGCGGAGGGACGCGGGATTGGAAGATGGCCTGACTGGATCCTGGCCGCATCCGTGTGATTAAGCACAAGTCGGAAGACATCTGTGAAGAGGTGGAAAACGAGGGGAATGAAGGAAATCTCTCTGGGTTTTTTCCCGCGTTCGTTCCTTTTTTCAACGTTCTGACCCTGAACACCCAGAAATTCTCTTCTGGGCGACCCGGGTCCCCGACTCACGACCTCCACCGCGACCTCCGGCACAGAGGTCGCCTGGCAGGTGTTACGCAACTGAACCCATGTAAAGCACAGCAAAGCTGGGTCACATGACCCACCGGCAGATAAGAATCACATGTTAAATGTATTTAACAGCAGCAGAATTGATTAAATCAGAGCGCCTGCTTGCTTTAATAAGCATTATCTATGGTCAATAATGCCTTAACGAGCATTAACTAAGAGCTACTCAGTGACTCCCCTAATTTACAAAATCTGGAGGGTTAATTGAGGCACTTTACGCACTTTATTATTTATAATCGTTACATTGAGCGATATTGTTTAACCGGCAGTGAAATTTACGGGAAGCACTGCAGTTTTTATAAACAGCTATAAATTAAACAAAGTCATCTTTTAAAGAGTTAATAAACTTTACTATTGTTAACACTTTTTAATGTCCTGGACGTTATTTTTGATGAACAGTCCATTAACTACTATTATAACTGCAGTAATACACGTTTATTATTACTTATTATCGCCGCACCTGAAATGACTGAGGAAAGAGGGAAGAGCGAGGAAACTAGAGGAAGGGAAGAGGCAGAGGGAGGAGATAGACGGGGAATAGAGGAGGGGAGATAGAGGTGGAGGAGCTCGGCACAAAGCTCAGCGCTGCAGGAGGAGCTTATGATTTAGACGGCCATGTCAGAACGCACTGCACTCTCCGCGGCCGCCTTTATCTCTCCCGTGCCTCTTTCTCTGCTCTCCTATCTGTGTCCGCCTTTTTCCTCGTCCTCTCTGTGGTTTCCCTCCATCTGCGTCGCAGCTCTCTATCTCCATCCCTCGTCCCCACCCTCCCTCGCCCCTCTTTGTTTTCCGCCTCGTTCTCCACCTGCAACGCCTTATTTTCATGGAGCATCACCACAGAGAGCGTCCTATCACACACACACACACACCACACACACACACACACACACACATGCGCGTGTGTGCTTAGCATAGAAATTGAAATAATGAAAATAATGATAATGTGTCCGTCAGTCTGCATCAGAGTGTTGCCTGTTCAAAATAAATAAATAAAAAACCCCACAAAAGGCCGTCAGGCACGATAACAGGGAAAGGGAAAAAGACTGTGTGTGTGTGTGTGTGAGGCAGGAGGTGCTTGAGAGTGGGACCCCGCAGGAACCGGAGGCATCGGGTCCACCAAGATCCAGCTGTTGCATGCTGCCACATCAGGTTGGAGGGGTGGGGGGGGTTCATCCAAATGGAGAAGGTTCTAAAGACGTGAGCAGCCGTCATTCCTCAAGATGTGGCTCCGAACTCATGTCCTTACGGCGTTAATCTGTGTTTTAGGGGTGGGGCACGTTCCACTCCCCGTTCTCGCCGATCTCCCCCACACGGGCAGAAACACCACCTGATCTTTAGACCTTTGAGCGCCGCGGATTTACCGCAAGACGACTCGGAAAAGCTGCTTGGGTCCGGGATTCAATTAGGTCCCGAGGCTACCCAGGTCTCTGTTTTACACCAGCACGCCACGTTTGTGTGTTTTTGGTGCACGGAGGTCAGTCGGCGCCATATGGCGGCAGATGTAATTAGCTTCTAATCGGCTCCGTGTTTTGACTGCAGTTGTTTCACAGTTCACTAGCTGTTTGGGTTAGCAGCGCTGCTAGCTAGTTACCCCCTGCAGACAGCAGGTGAATCAGCCTGCAGGGGTCCTCTCTGCACAGATGGACACACACACACGGACACACACACACACACACACACGCACACACACACACACACACACACACACACACACACACACACACACACGCACACACACACGTATGTAAAATCTCCTTCAGCTCTCATCAGCCCCTCGTTCATCTGATAACGAGCCGGTCGCTCGGCTCTGAGTGGACACTCAGTCGTCAGTCCGAGTGAACACAAACCAAATAATTATCCTCTCGGCGACGCAACAAGGCCTCGGCGACCAAAACGCGGCCGAAAACCTGACGAATGCCGCGCTGGCGCCCTAATTTAGTCGCATCTAAACTCGGAGCAGTGTCGACGCGCGTCACACCATTGGCATTTAGTCTTAATGTCTAAATCTAAATGTGAATCAGCAGGGGTCCCGCAGATGGCAGCCGGCTAAGAAAACACTGCCACATCTGCATAAATGTAATAAGAGCGGACATATTTGCAGCTGTATAGAAAATGTCCAATGTAAATGTTCACTATGGTTCTCAAACACGGGCCATAAAGGAGCCAGACCTCCGGAGGAGGGAGCCAGCAGCTGCCATTTATCAATATTCATTATTTGACAAGGCCCGCTGATGGAAATATGCTAATCCAGAATTATTTGAATAGGAGGAGAATTTCATAGCCGCTATACAAGCGCGACGCAAAATGATGCACGCCTTGTTTTCAATTGTGAAATTTTAGTGGACAATAAACGCGGAGGACTGACGGAGGGACTACTGATGATTCTGCGTGGATCAGGGGGGCTACTTTCCTGTTTAAAATCAGGCGCTGCTCATATACAGCGTCCAGCTTAAGGGGGCGGGGTGTGAAATGACCCTCGATGGGACCTGTAGCATCCTTGTGTGATGCATTCGGGTCCCAGCGGGCTTCGTCTTCTCATCAGTTTAGATTCACTTTAAACGTGCTCGAGTTTGCAGCTAGCTCCAGCACGAGTGTGTGTGTGTGTGTGTGTGTGGGGGGGGGGGTCCTGATGGTGTTGTATGGTTAAACAATAGTGCACAGCAAGGAAGCGTCTCTGCTGAGGGTGTCATATATTACACCAAAGGCAGACTGCAAACAAATTATGGCCGTGTCTTTGTGTTGTTCTTAGCTCTCCATCTCTCCCTCTCTCACACCCTTTCTCCCTTTCCTAGTGGTATAGATTTTCACACCTCACTGTGTCCATTGCAAACACACACACACACACACACACACACACACACGCTCCTCCGCCCTCCTCTGCAGTTCCTTCGTACGCGCTTCCTCCTCGACTGTATTTTCCTTCTTATTTCTCTTTCTCACTTCATATCACCCTCAGCCATTCCCCCCCCTCTCTCTTTGCCCCCCCCCCCACCCCCCCCCCCCCCCACCCCCCAACCCCACCCCTCCCTCTCTCTTGGGTCATGTTGCAGCAGCTCCAGCAGAAATAATAGGAGCAAAGGCGTGAGGTTGTTATTTGCATAGAAATAGCATGACGCCCCAGGCAGCTTCAGGAGAAGGACACAGAGATCATTTGTCTCAAAATTTTAATGAAAACTTTTGCTGAGACAGAGATTTCTTTCCCTCTGCAGCCCCCCCCCCACCCACCCCCCCACCACCACCCCTTCCACAAAGCCACCTCGCTTCTTTCCACTCCTTCACCAATTTCCATTCCTCCCTTGTACCTTCCATACGTCCCGTCCCCGGCGCTCTCTTCTTGTCTGCACTCGCACAGTGTGATTTGAAATTAGATGACACATCAGTATTGTGGCCGCGGCGAGCCACCGGCACGCCACGCTCGCTGGCGCTTTGTCAACCGCGGCACGAAATAGAGAGGGCGCGAGATCCGTCATTGGACGGTACGAGGACGCGTCGCGCTGCTCAAATATTTAAGGAAAAACGCCAAAAAAATATGAGCGGAACCACAGCGGAGGGAGAAAATCTGGCTTCTTTTAGCATGAATCCGTGGGATAGCATGAAGCTAATCACCCAAACAGTGATCAACATGAAAGAACTGTAAAAATAGACGAAAAAAACCTCACAGGTCGGTCTGGAAAAACCCAACTCTCACCTGGACTTTATGTTTAAACAGTCAGGTGGCGGCACAACCCGGCCCCCTCCCTCGGTCGGGCCGGTGCGGCGGCGCAGTCGCAGATCTCGCCGTTGGCTCGGTGCAGGGCGTTTGACTGGCCGCTCCGCTGATGTGCTCAGACAGGTCGTTGGGCTCGGCGCCGGAAGCCGGCTGGCCGGACGCCAGCGAGGAGGCTGACATCACTCCGATTTCACGCGTTCAATCGTGTTCGGTCGCGACCAAAAGGGGGCGTCGCCATGGAGAAAAAGGGGAAAAAAAGTCAATAAGGACGAGATTTTTCCATGTTTTATTCATTTTTCTGGAACGTTCCTTAAGTGCTGACCTTATCAGGGTGGGTAATGTTTGACTGAGTTCAATTCTATTACAGCTCAGGTGATTCGGGGCGTCACGTCGTCAGTTATCGTAACAATAAACTCGCTAATGTAACTGCTGAGTCGCGCTCCAAAGCAAATTGTCTGTCCCTAATAACTGCCGCTGCACCTCCAGCACGTTCCCGCTCTCGATACATCAAACACGGCAGCCGGGTCACCGGCTCTGTTTGCTTACGACTGTGGCGGAGCAGGTGAGGAGAAGCGTGGTGCCCCCCCCCCCCTCACACACACACACACACACACACACACACACACACACACACACGCTATCATCACCGTCTTCCATCCCTGCTGTGCTCATGAGGACAACACTCCCAACACAGCTGCCACCAAGCGGGGGGGGGGGGGGGGGGGTAGCTGGGTGGTGTCAGGCCCCGTTCCCGTCCATATTTACCCCCCCCCCCCCTCCTCCGTGACCCACACCTCATCTTCTAACCATGGTAGGGTGCTTCTGAGCAGCAGGGTGGCGGTGGATGGGGTGTCTCCCCAGGTCGCACCTGGATAAAGATGGAGTGGGGGGGGGGCAGGTTTCATTCATCACCATCTCTGCTTATCGCCTCAGCTGAGACCAAACCGGGACAGAAAGGGGGTCTCCTACTGGGAGTGTTGGGGTTGTGGGTGCCCACTGCCCCCCCGTCTGTGCACAAGTGTCTGAGCCACGTGGACCTTCCCTGTATACTCATCCCCCCCCCCCCCCTCTCCTGCACGTATGAACCTTTGTATGTCTCGTGCGTCCACCAGTCCAAGGTGACCGAGCTGACTGGCGCCCGAGGGCACCCGGAGCGCCGCTGACAGTTTTAGGTGTGAGTGGGAGATTTGTGGCCCCACCTCCTCCTCTCACCGTGCCCATAACCCGCCAGGCCATAAAGCAACCCCACCCCGCCCCCCCACATGACACCCCCACCAGGAGTGATGGCTAAAGAGAGGTTAAAACAAAAGAGGTAGGAGACGAGAGGTGGGCCGGATCCCAAGAAGCGCCTGATGGATTTGACGGGAGGGGGCGGGCAAATCTGACCTTGAAGGTCAGCGGTCAAGGGTCGAATCGGTGGAAGGGAAAATGAGTTCGGCGGCCCGGAGTCCTTTCCTGCTCCAGCTGCTGCCACCTCTGGATGTTCACCTGGAAGCCTCGGAGGCGACGAGGGAAGAAATCCGTGTTTTTAGGAGACGTGGTCACATTTTCCTGACTCGGTGATGGAGCCACGCGTGTGAATGTCAACACAAACAAGAGCGCACGTCCCCTCCCCTCCTGCGTTTCGGTGTCAAGGTGTCAGCACTCTGGGTCTGCCCAGCACAGGGGGGCGGAGGTCTGTGCCAGGGAACAGATGGTGGTGACCCGGCAGGAGGGCGGCGGGGGCACGGGGGCGGCGGGCACGGCGAGGGCGCAGCCGGACCTGTGGCCTTGGCTCTTTCTGCCCGTCGGGGAAGGAAAAGTTGCACCCGCAGCACATCGCTGGAGGGGGATGGAAGGAGGCCAGTTGCTGCTGGGGGGGGCAGAACTTTTACACGCTAGATTTTGGCTGCAACTTCCTGTTTTATTTTGGATTGTCAGGCCACAGTTTTCCTGACAGGAGGTAAAACTTCCTGCTTCTCCATTGGCTGCGCTCCGTTCCACATCATAATTCACGGAGTCCTGACTCGGGGGGGGGGGGGGGGGGGGGGTCGCTGGCTCTCTCTACACGTGTGAATGGTCATATATATCGACCGTTTTCAGAGCCGATGATCGGGATAAATTCCCCCTAAACACACCTGGAACCGCAGGATAATCTTATGATGATTTTAAAACGGGGCGTTTGCTGTCCTTGGTGGGGATGGGGGGAAAATTGGGACCAAAACAGCCTGATTATCTTTATACGTGCCTCCCCGCCTAACACCGGGAGGGCTGGTGCGTCCCGCAGCACCATTAATCATCATACACGCACGCCGCCCTCTAACAAAAAAAGCAACCAGCCGGCATCAACGTGCACCAGAGACGTCTCCGCGCGAGCAGCTGTGGCGGTCGACGCCTCCCAACCGTCCTTCTCCTCGGATTTAAGCGGATCACAACAAACCCGCGGTGAAATGAAGTCACGCACTTTGTCCGGCTGCCTGTCGATAATCAGGAGCGATGGTACACCTCGGGCCCCCCCCCGGGGCTTTAATACTCCCGGGCCACCCTGGACACCCACGGGCCGCCTCCCTGACCCCCGGCACACACGGCGTCTCTCTCTTTCTCTCTCTGTTGCTGTCACACACGCTGATGAAATGTTCTTTAATACCCAATCGACAGTATTGACATCCCCTTGGGTAGCAGGGTCGCCCCTAGAGGGGCGTAAAGGTATTGATTTTTGGGGGCGACTGTGGTTCACGGTCCTTTGGTGACATGTTGCTGAGTCCCGCTGCTATTATTGTGAGATTAGTAGGGTTATTACGGCGCCCAGGCCAGCTGGACCTGACACGGAGAGGAGTGGCACTAGATGATCCAGAGCAGAATTAGCTGCTGTCCAGAATTTATTTTTAAGGTATTCGTTCATATGATGGACACAGGAGAAGAAGACATCCCTTACGTATGGATCCGGAGGGATCATGGCCAGGTCGGAGCCTGGCGCTGACTCTAAATCTAAATCCGAACGATCCCGGGATAAAAATTAGCAGCAAACTCAGACTGGGCAGGTTAAATTTCCGCTTTCTGAGCTCCCACAAGTTCGGATCCCAAAGTGGATTTTGCAGCGGATCAGCTGAAAAGTGGCCACGGCATAGTGCTCTGGGTTCTACACCCTGCCCTGTGGGGCCGGGATGACCTCTGCATCACGGGGGGGCTCCGTGATTGATTAGCCAGCCTGGAAGGACCACCGCTCCCCCACTGGCCGGGGCATATGGAGCAGCATGTAGTATGGACAGCTGCGTCGACAACACTTATCCTCAGTGTGTCTCTGCTGTGTGTGTGTGTGTGTGTGTGGGCCCTGTGTTTATTTCCTATTGGACTCCTCAGCAGTTTATCCTCCATGGTTCGCAGCTCCGCTCCACCAGCTAAACACAGTAAAATCAGGACTCGCAACGATTCCAGCGGGAAGATGGCGCATCTTCGTGATCATTAAATGGGGGAAAACAGAGCGGAAACGTTCCTTTTTGGTGGTTTTTGTCCTGCTCCGAACGTGCGCGTTCCTCCTTTTCAATCCGTCCCCCCTTTAGGAAATGAAAAGTTACACTTTTAGCGGTATTACACGGAGGATACTTAACCCCTGGAACCGAAGTCTTAAATGGACTGGCTTCATATTTCAATTCAGTGTGCGTTGGCTTTAAAGTGGGATGGCCTGTTCGGGGAGGTGTTGGGACGTGGGTGGGGGGGGTATGATAAGTTCAAGTGGATATCTGTTCAGGGTTAAAAGAGAAAGTCGTTCATTACGTGGAGATAGTGCAGGCTGATATTGCTCATCCTGACGCTGTGCCGCGTGGCAGCCGGGGGGGGGGGGCGAGGTGAACGGGGGGTGAAACGGCCGGCGGCTGCAGGGAGGGGGCAGCGGGGGCGAGGCGCGTCTCCGGAGGAGGAGGAGGGACGGCGATGACGGGATAAGGGCCAAATTGATGGTCATATTTTACGGCGGGTCAGCGAGAAGCGCGTGTCCAGCGCTGTAATTACAAGTTTGGTCGGAGGAGCCGGGCCGGGAGGACGGGGAAGAGAGACGGGTCTTTGTCACGGGCGTGAATGAATCGCCCGCCTTAATTGAGCGGTCACCTCTGAAGCTGCTGGGCGAACGCCGCGGAGATGAGATGGAGGAAGATGGGCTGTAAAGAAAGAGAGAGAAGTGCTGATAAAGCCTTTTGTGTTTGTCTGATCCTGGGCGGCAGGAACCAGCCATCCCATAGAGAACAGAGGGAGCAAGGGTTCAAATGGAACGCTGCGGCCACCTCGTGGAGCCCAACCTTTTCCTGCCCAACCTTCCGAGCCTGTGGTCAGCTGACCTCGGTGACCTCGGTGACCTCGGGGGAGCGTCGGGATCGTAACTGGAGCCTAAAACTTCCAGGAAGTTGAGTTTCCCTTTAAATCTGCCGACACGTCCTCGCTGCTGCTCGTCCCGACGTCCTCGTCTCCTTTTGTGTGTCTTCAAACACCCACGACAGCCCCCCCCCCCCACCCAAATTTCTCTGTGTTCTCTAATTTCCACCTTCTCATCCCAGCCCGTGTGATTGTGGCGTCTCCTCCCAATTTTGCCAGACGTTTTCTATCATTTTTCTTCCTCATCTCCCGTCTTATTTTTGGCCTCACACATCCGAACCCCTTCCCCCCCCCCCCCCTCCGTCGCAGTCTTTCCCTCCAATCGTTCTCCTCGTCATTTAGGGCGGCTTGTTTCTTCCAATGTTCCGAGGTAATGGTGGAGTATAACGGGCCGCCGTCGAGAAAGAAAAGGGAACAATTTGTTCCCGTTGCAGCGAGCGGGGACAGTCGTGATCAGGGCTGTGATCTGCACGGGCGGGTGTGCACACACACACACACACACCACACACACACACACACACACACACACACACACTCACAAAGCCATGATGATGAGGCCATTTCCTCTCTCATCTCCAGATCCTCATCTAGGCGCTAATGAAAAACACGACAATTACCCACAACTCTTTTCACCTCGGCCTTCAGCGGCGGTAATCGAGGCGCTGATATGAAGTCGGCTTGTCGTTTTTGCCTCCACTGTCCCTTCCTCTTCCCCGTCCGTCCATTACGGGAGCGGCGCTGCAGTGGGGGTGCTCAGCGACAGTGACGACCGCTGCAGGGATGTGATTGGAATTAGAGATATAAGGTTGCCAAAGTGGGCTGGGGGGGGGGCGACAAAGGCTACGAAGAGGGCGATGAACAGTGGATTAGGAGTGAGTAATGAAGAACTGGGGATTATCATTCGGTACCGCGGCAGCAACAGTGTTTATTAGCGTGGGCGTGCACGTGAACAAGCTGCCAGGAAGCCGCGCACGTTGTGCTGGGATCACTTTCTAAGACGACCACGGGACCCGCAGCAGCAGACAGTCGAGCTTTTTTCTTTCAATTTTGCAATTAATTCATCAGGTTAGCCGCTTGATTACATACGTGCACGCGCGACCAGGCAGATCCGCCAGAGCGCCGCCCACGTGACGCGTCTCCCGACGCTCCCGCGCCAGGTGACGGCGAGGTGTCACTTATGATGGCACTTTAATTAATTTTGTTTGTCCTGCTCACTGATAGTCATGGACCACTGGGTATCTATGTTCCCGTGGCTGGGGCTGATGCAGATGGAGGGCGGAGGGTGTGTGTGTGTGTGTGTGTGTGTGTGTGTGGTGTGTGTGTGTGTGTGTGGTGTGTGTGGGTGGGTGTGGGGTTTATACAGTCAGGTATTTATGGTGATATGGCGAAATTTAAAATATCATTTGCTGGAAACTGTCAATAAAAGGCAGTTTACCAGACATCCTGCTGACTAATGCTGACTAATGGGAAAAAAGAGGCCGTTATCCGGCTTTTATGTGTAATTTAAGGATGATTATGCGGATGTTCGGCTTTGGATCTGTGGAGATTGTAGTTCGCTCACACACGAGGAGCTTGATGTGATCCTTTATTTGGACTTTGATAAGAAAAGGTTCAACAAGGACCAACGGCCGCGATAACAAAGGACAATTATGAGGAATGTTTGATTGGGGAATACTGAGCTGGACATCTTTTCTTAGCTAAATATTCCATCTTAAATATTCCGAACTGGCTGCAGGTACAGGGAATTTAGCTGTTCCCTCTGGGCGATCCTGGAGTGGGACTCTGTCCTCCCCACTCACACGGCTAACTCAAACAGCTAATTTAGCTTTACCAGGAGGCTTTTACCAGCCCACGGGTGCCAACGCCGCCCTCTTTCGATATTTGCACGGGAATAACGAAACAGGGCGGGGACGTGAAGCGCTGGCGTGAAGGTCTCAGCCCGAGACGTGTCCTTCAGGGAGCGCTCGGGCTGTTCTGGAGGAACGGATGCAGGGAGGCAGATCCACATGCTTTGGCGCCACTTTGATTATTCATAGAAAATCCGGGCCGGGGAAGCAGGAGCGGCGTGTGGGTGGCTGAGCAAACAGCCTACGAGGACGGCGGTGGCGGCGTGGTGTGTGTGTGTGCGTGGGGGGGGGAGGGGCATCAGTGTAAATAAATAAACAAATAAATAAACAATCGCGGCACCCTTCGCTGCGCACAGCGCGGGGAACCAATCGGCGCCCTCGCCGAACAGCCTGGAAATTGTGTGTAATGAGTAGGAAAAGATTAGTGGGAGCTCTCGCTAGGCCGAAAATTGACATTAGTAAGAGAAAACTCAGTCAGTGGGCGGGGCCACGCTCCCATTTGGACCACGGAGGGGCGACAGACGTGGCGCCGGGCGCCGATCAGCGCCGAAACGGCGGGTAAAGTGAGGAGGCGGCTCGGATTGTAGCAGGGTTTCCACATTCCGGAGAATCGGTTCGTCTATGTTACCACGGCGATGCAGCAAATTCCCGAGAACCTTTGCAAACTCAAAAGGAACCAAAAGGTTTGAAATCTCACCTGAACGTCCAACCGGAACCTGTCCTGAAGTTTAGGGGCGACGGACGTCGCGTCGGGAAAACGCTGCATCGGTCAATCAGCGCACGCCCGCACGCCTTCAAGACACGCCATCATCTCTGTCGGCGGAAATCGATCGGCCCGGCGATCGTTCTCCACATCTCGCCGCGCTCTCGCCGCCGTAAATGAGCTTTTACAGCAAAAACGACGCGCCGCAGCGCCTCGAAACGCACGATTCCAGATCACCCGACCCGTCACATCGCGACGTCAAACCTGAGTTTGTGTTGCGATCTCGACGCTCTGCTAATTTTAAATCGGTTTAATCCAGGGTTGCTAGCACTAGCTTAATCTGCACTAGCTTGGGACAGCAAATCCACCATGAACTATGAGGATTAGATCATTTCCAATGATGGACTTGTCTTCCTCAGCTGCTTTCCAAAAGGTTAAAATGAAAAAAAAAGGGGGCGCCACGTTTCACTCGTCTGTTTCGGTGTCTGCGCGCGTCGTGCGCGTCCACCTCCACCCGCAATTGGGCGATTCTCGTGGCCATGCAGTCGGAATAATAACAGCCTCGCCGGCTAATAACGATAATGGCGGCGACGATTACCGCGGCCCGAGAACGGAGCGGCGGGGTGGAGGGCCGCGGGGGTATGGATAACACCGGATGACGGGGATTGCGTAATTTGCTTTCCCCCCCTTCTTTTAATCGCCAGTCTCACTCCTTCTTGGACGCCATCCCTCCAGTTTGCCCTCGTCCTCCCACATTATGTTTCCTCTGTCTCCTTCCCCCCTCACCTCACCCCGTAACCTCCCCTCCCCTCTCCTCTTTCTGGCTAATTTAAAATTTGTCAGACGCTTGCGTCTTCTGGATGGCTGGCCTTTGATATTTTGCGAGCTCCATTTGGCACAAACAAGCCCGCGGCCCTGGTGCATCCTGCTGACTGCTGCACTAGTGGCGGGCCCCCGCCATTTATCTTAGCCCCGGCCACCCAATGCTTACTCATTACAGGAGCGTCGGCACTAGCTTAACCCCCACCCCTCTGCTGACTGCGTGCACGCCAACACACTTTAAAAACAAACGGCACGCCGCGCGCGCGCATGCGGGAACATAAGCAAATGCGTATCGGCAAACATATTCATACCCCGTGGACACGCGGGCAGGAGCGCGCCCAAGTGGAGCTACGTGCGTGCAAACCCAAAACCACATCCTGGCGTCATCGCTCATATTCTCAATGGTCTTCCCTCCGCCCCCCCACCGAGGTAAACGCCGCCATTTCCCCACACGGAGTCCGTCTGTGTGTGTTTTATAGTCCAGGTTAAATGATTCATTTCTTCCCTCCTCCCCGCTGGTTCGGGCGTTTCTCTGCATGTTAAAGAAGCGGCGTGTCGCCTCCTTTAAGCGCCGCTGGTTTGTGTTTCAGGAGCGTTCTGCTCAGCCGGCCGTTGCTTTTGTGTGCTAACAGACATCGGATACCAGGCCGGTGGCGAGGGGATCCTGGGGGTCCCGGGTTCCTTCTGGGACGAACCATTTCCTTAGCAAGGAATCCACGTCAGCGGAGTTAGCATAGCTTAGCGGTGCCAACATGCTAACACACACCCTGACAGTGGGGCCATTTAGCCGCAGTAGAGACTCGAACCCAATGAGATTTGCTGAAGCGTTCATGACGTTTCAGTCAGCTGATTAGTTTCAGTTCCCAGCTGCAGCTACAAAAAGGGGAGGAGCCTCTGACTCAGGTGAATCTGGCTCTCAGACGGCCGCAGGTAATAATGCAAATCCTTCAGCTTCCTTCTTTTGCTTTGTTCCATTACTGAAGTGTGGATGGGAAAACTCATCATCACCTCACATCACTGGTGACGAGTATGGATTTGCCCCATTTTGACACCAAACACACACACACACACACACACACACACAACACACACACACACACACACACACACACACACACACACTGAAAAGGCCTCCTGGCTCAGATTCCGATCCCTGGACCCGCGATGGGCTCCTCCAGAGCGGCGTGACCACATATGTTGGTTGGAAGGCGCAGGCTGGTTAATCCGACCCGCACTTCACCTCTAACATCATCTCCCGGATCCCTTTTCAGGGAGGAGGGAGCGTCTATAAAAGTGATGCATGTCCCCCCCGGAGCATGAAACGACCCCGGGCCTCCTGCCCTGATGACATTCGGAAACGACTCTACAGATGCACACGTGCAAAAGTTTGCACCATTGTGCATGCATGTCCGGTGCCCACGCACACACACACACACACATATATATAACCGGCATTTCCTCGGCCCCTCCCGTCAGAAAAGTGAAGCCTTTTAATTATCTGCTGATTACCTGTTAGATCACCTTAGCTAATGGAGAGCAGCTCCCCGGGGAGCCATCCAATCTAACTCTCATCACACACAATGGGCTCCTCTTCACTGGAGAGAGTGGATTCTATGTGTGTGTGTGTGTGTGTGTGTGTGTGGTGAGAAAAGTGTGTGAGATGTGTGTGTCAGGGAAAAAAAAGGAGTCAGACAGACAGAAAGAAAGAACCCCTTTGAGGCAGATGCTGAGATCAGGACTGAAAAACACCTCATATTTATTCTTTCATACACTAAATTACCATCTCTCTCCTTCTCTCGCTCTCTCTCTCTCTGTTTCTCTCTCTCTCTCTCTCTCTCTCTCTGTCTCTCTCTCTCAGGTCAAAAATGAGGAAAAAACTGACTGCAGACGCAGCGTTAGTGGGTAAAATGGGATCGATGGTCAGGACGAAGCTGTGTGTGTGTTTACGTGACGCTTGTGATGAAAATCTATCCCCAACTCATCAACTTTCCTCCCGAAGGTCGGATCCTGTTTGTGATCAGAAGGTTCAACCATGAGGACCAGGGAAGTGAGGAACACACCTGGAGGAGGAGGTCCGAGGCCACTTGTGGATTCTCTTATCTGTTGAGATTAGCTGCTTTAACGTGTGTGTGTGTGTGTGTGTGTGGTGTGTGTGTGTGTGGTGTGTGTGTGTGTGTGTGTGGTGTGTGTGTGTGTGTATGTGTGTGTGTGTGTATGTGTGTGTGTGTGTGTGTGTGTGTGTGTGTGTGTGTGTGTGTGCGTGTGTGTGTGTGTGTGTATGTGTGTGTGTGTGTGTGTGTTGTGTGTGTGTGTGTGTGTGTGTGTGTGTGTGTGTGTGTGTGTGTGTGTGCGCTGACTTGAACCCTCTTTTCAGCTCAGCATTCTAAACTCACAGCCCCAGAAGCCCCCTCTGCTAGCATGTAACTGAGCCGACGACCCCCTGCGGTTCGCTCCCTCTTTCTTCCCAGATGTCTGATGGGGACGGGAAGACCCCGGCGAGAGGACGGAGGACGACAGAACGTGCCAGAAGCTGCCTCTGGCTTCCCTTCCGTGCGCTCCCGCCTGTGTTGGCTCGCTCCCGTCTCAGGTTGGGGGCCGTCCTCGCGCTAAGGGACCTTCCTCTTTTGTAAAAACCGGGAAAAAAACAACAACAGCGCGAGCACGCGTCCACAGTTCTTTGACATTCTAATCCAGACCCAGGGCCAAGTCAGTCAAATTAAAACCAGTCTGGAAATGAAGTCTGGGCCTGGCACCCCGGGGCTATAGGTTACAGCGTATCGCCCCCGGCCAGGGAGCGAATGAAAGGGTTGTTTCCACTGCTCCCCCTCATCGGGGATGGCCTGGCCTGCCATCAGAGTAATAGTGCTACAAACACGGCGGCGTTCCGAGATGAGAGGGAAGGTTTCCCAAAGACGCCCGGCTGCAGCATCAAACAGGAAAGACACACGGGACGGGAGATAGAGAGCGGGCGAGAGAGGGAGGGAAGAGGAGAGAAGCCCTGGAGTGGTGCCAAGTTCCCAAGGTAGTGTACAAGTATCTTTAGAAGCCGGGCGTCTTGTTAGCTAATACATTACACCAATCACGGCCGGCTATCTTAAGCTACAATTAATCTGTGCGCTGGCACAGGCTGATAGGACAGCAACATGCTGTTTCTTAATTAAAAGCAAACGGATTAAAAATGATTAATAACGGTATTAAATATTCTCATGGACTACAAGCGCAGGGAAATCGGGGGGCTTTCTTACGCGGGCTTAAAACGAAGAAGTCATTAACGGCGGGCCCAATCTCCCTAAGCCAGGGCTTTACTTTGTTTGGGATCACACGTTGCTTACCTCATGAATATGCATTTGGCCCCTATCAAGTCGACACCAAAAGGCAATATCGTGGCGTGGCTGGAGCGCGGCGGGTTCTTTTTCTCCACGGTGGCTGGGAAACTTTTTTTTTTTTTGATTTGTGACATTTCGTGCTCCGCCTTTGTAGCCGAGGTCCCCGTGTCTGACAACAGAAGTCGCCTTTTTTTTCCTCCCCAGACGCCTTGGGAGGGCGCCGTCGAGTGCGTCCCCGCGTGTGTCAGCAGAGGCTCCTGTCCGACCGCGGCGACATGAAACCCGCACATCAAAGGGCATTTTTCAGAGCATAAAGGTAACATTTGCAGAGGGATGCTAGCGCCAAAGGTTCGGATTCAACAAATCACAACAGTGGATCACACACGTGTGTGATTTTCCTAATCTTATGAGACCTCTGCTGGCCACACTGCCCAGTAAACACAGACCGGGGAGCATGCGCGGGGGGGGGGGGGGGGTGAGGAGGCTCGCCAACATGCAGCGTTAGCATCGCCCAGGCATCAAAGCACCACTGTTATTAAAGGCTGCCGAGACGCTCGGCCAAACAAATAAAAACCGAACGCTACAAAGTGCAAAGTTTGCTGGAGATAAGCCGCATACGCCGATGCAAACGATGCTCGTTAACATGCGCGTTAATGCTAAATGATCTGGTCAACATGAAAGCAACAAAGCCAGATGAGCAGCGACGTGTTGGGAAAGCCATGTTTTATTGATTGGACCTGCTCATGAAGTAAATGACGGATGTCAGAAATCCCCTCGTCCCTCCAACAAGAGGCTGTGAATAGCGTCATTGTGAGCCTGCGACGACAATTACCATTTCTAAATTCAGCATTGCTGTAATCAGCCCCTCTGGTTCTGTGTAATTTAAATACTTATGGCTTGTGTCCAATGGCTCCTGTGCCAAGCCCAAGTGTTAGTTGTAATTGACCATACAAGCCTTTTCTCCCCTTTTCTCTGCTAATTTCATAAGTGCTATTTTTAAAATGTCAATTATAAAGCAGATTATTGTGTTTTAATGTGAGATTAGATGCATTTTGGCAGGAAGGATGGGGCAATCGCGTTGGTTTGATTCCATTCCTGGCCCCATTATTCAACATTAAAGGCCTGCGAACGGGTTTGACGTAGCACGAGCTAAAAGCTAAAAGGGCACGCCGTGGGATTCCGTACATCACTCTGCCAAATATTACGCAACTGGTGGCGTTCGTTTCCAGATTTCTTAGGCTGCGCCCACACAAACAAGGTATCGATGTCACCGTGGCGAGCGGTTATTCCACGCTGCCGGCATGGCTTCAACGCCCCGTGACTCCTCCTCCACGTCCTCCCTTATCCATTTTATTTATTTTTGGGTGATCTTTCCTTTAAGAAGCAATGGCAGACTGGTGGGGGGAGGGGCCAATTACGTCAACATCCTGCTGTTTGGCTACATAACGAAACCAATAGTTAGCAAAATATCTCTTTCTAGCTAAAATTGTGCTTTGAATTGACTATTTAGCAGCGCTAAGATTAGCGCGCCGCTCCTGTTTACAAATGCGGAGACGCAGCTTAATTAATGATCAAACACTCAGCGGGTGTAAATGGCTCCGTCTTTCCGCTCGTGATTGAGATCTTCGATCCTTTTGTGCGTCTGCGCTCCTCAAAGTGTGCCGCCGCTAAGGTGGACCGCTTCCACGGCGGCGGGACAAGAACCATCAAAGACCCGGAGTGCTTCCTTTCAGGCCGGAGCTTTCATACTGCCCTCGGGGTGACGGCGGGACGGGGCAAACACACACACCACCGGCATAAAACACACACATTCAAATCCACCCTCCACAAACACTCCCACGCCTCTTTTATCCGAGCGCTGCGGATAATTCGTCAGCTAATAGCAGAGGGGAAAAAAGAGGCTAAATGGAGTGAAAGGAAGGACGGAGGGAGGAGGGTGTGGATCGTAATGACGCGCGAGGCTCCACGAGCAGACTCACATTGTGATTAATATCCTCGAAAGAAGACCACAAAACAGCCCCGCTGATTTTAATATCCACCACGCCACCGCCTCCACCGGCGCCGGCAGGTGTGGGCCTGTCCGTCACAATAATGGACGACATCCGCGAGATTAGCGAGAAGACGCCACACTGAGTCGGCGCGTCTCACGTACGTGAAAATGGCGAGGAAAATGATTAATGCCGCCTCTCTGGACACCAGTATTTTTAGAAATGCTTGGATTTCAAAAGCCAGCCCGTGTGCTTTGATGTCTTTTGATATAAGGTCACGTGACAAACCCGATCCCTTCCAGAGTCCGGATGAACGTGACCCATCATTCCGAAGGCCCGGAGGAAGGTTCGGAGGTTGGGCTCCTCTGGAGGGCCACGTTGGCGAGCAGAGGAGCGGCCGTGGTGGCGAGGGCCCCCGACGGGGGGTAATGCAGCCAACTTCAGCGTTGCTCGTTAAGAGGAACCAAAACATAATCAGCACTGTGAAAATGGTGGAAAAGGCTTCAATCAGGGGCCGAAAAGGGCCGAGAGGTCAAAAGGTCGGAATTTTGACCCTTTATTTCACTTTTAGCTCTCTAAAAATATCCAATCTCCCTTTTTAGGGTGTTTTTACATCTTTAACCTGCCTAAATCTCGATTCTTGGTACTTTCCCTCCCATCGGGCCTCAACCTAAAGCACCCTGAAAGGCGACACAGATGTACGCGAGAATAACGAGGGCGTTCCCTGATGTTCTGGGGGGGGAGGGCACTTCCTCATCAAACCAAACCAGACAGAAAGCTCAGTTTTAAGACTCTGTGTTCCCGCCTGATCAAAGTGTGGTTTCCGTAAACGCTGCTTCTGAACTTCAACAGTCTTAGCGGGGATGAGGCAGATCATGTTGAGATGATGAGAGGCGCGGGGAGATTGAGAGCGCGTGCGTCTTTGTCCTCTCTTCAGGTCTTTTTTTCCTCCTTCCCCACTCTCACACTGGGCCTGCAGATAGGTCAGCTCCATTACCAATCCGCCTGGCCACAAATATTTAAAACAAATTGAATCGCACACCCAATACCCATCACAATTACGCCAGGCACAATAACTAAATTAGCAATTCAACACAATAATTGGAAATGCGGCTTGCCTGGACCCGCGGGCCTCCCTGGAGGGCCGGCTGATCTGTGGAGGCACGTCAAGCCCGCTAATTCCACAGCTAATTACTGATGCACGGCGGAATGAAGTTGTTTGTCTCCCCAAATACCATTTTCAGTTGGTGGCGAGGAACACGGGGCCGTGCTGAGAGAGACAAAAACAACAAAGGAGTGCGGCACAAGAGTGCGGTCATGCTTCCGCTTTTTGTTCTGCCTTGTTGGTTTGTCGCTAATTCGCCCGCGCGTCTCTTCCGCTTTATTCGCCGCCGCCGAACAGCCGGCTGCCTCGAAAGTGCCGGCGGAGTCGCAGCCGTTAGGAAGCGACCTCAGACACCGTGTTTCAGGACCGATGGAGGGAAACAGGAGGAAGGAAGCGGTGGTTGGCGGCTCTGTGGGCATCGACCACCCGCCGTTCTGGATGGACACGCGCCGATCCGACGGCGGTTCCGGTTCACTCGTGTTTCATCACAGCTCAAACCGGACCCGAGTCTGTTTTTAACTCTTCTTCTACAGCAACAGAGCGCCTCGTTTCCCATTCCAGGAATTTCTAAAGCCGCAATTCCTCATCCTCCAATGATCTTCCGAGTACGTGTCCTCCACAACGGGGGCTCTACCTCCTGACGAAGAGCATCCAACCTGCCGGCGGCGCTGCCCACACGGGCCTCAGACGGGGCCCCCGCCACGTCCAAAGTTTGCCTTTTTCATGGCGTTTTCCCCTCAAACGGCTCTTAAACTCCCGCGAATCTCCGTCTCTTCTCAACACAAACACTCGTGCGGAGCCGTTCCCGAGTGTTTGTTGTCATTGCGGTTTCGTGCGATTCGCCGTGCCGAGGCCGCACAGATGCAAAAGAACCCCGGGGGGTGGGGGTGGGGGGGGCGCAGCTGTAATGACAAGTTTCACGCCTCCCCGTCTGTAGTGGAACAGGTAGAGACGCTCACGCCGTCCACAGCTGATGGAGGAAATGCACCAATCATGAGCGGCATTCAATCAAAATGCTAAACCAAGTGTCACACTCGGAGCGGGACGCTTTATGGGATCCACTTATTATGGTGATAGGACCCCCCCCCCCCCCAAAACATGACATTTGCAAGTGCAGCCATAAACAGACGTTTAAACTGCACAAGACGAGGATGGAGGCGTTGCTGTGCTAACACTTCACCGTCTGCACGTTTACATTAAACCACGCCCAGAGCGCTATAAGCACAAGTTGATATAGCGACGGCTCTGATGGGGGGGGGGGGGTTCAGATGAGGACTGGGCTGTAATCTGACAGAAGCATACCGGCGGAGGGCGAGAGGGTGGTTGACATTGGGGTTTCTGAGCGTTGGGACATGAATTACCAGCCAAATTGACCATGTCGCCGCATCAGAATTTCCCTGCCAATCAGCTTTGAACGTAAACGACAGCGCAAGAAAGCGGGCGCGAAAGAGCGAGGGGCCGGCGCTAATTTGGATGCCGTTCTCGTAGCCCCCAAACTAATCCTCCCCATCTCTATTTATCCTCTCAGAATCTCATCGGGGGGAAGCAGGCGTATATTAACAG